>NW_026067938.1:7450081-7499150 GCF_014885135.2 Alexandromys fortis
CTCCTCAGAGAGAATAAGGCTTCCCATGGGGAGTCAACAAACTCTGGCATATTACTTTAAGGCAGGATCAAGGCCCTCCCCCCTGTATCTAGGCTGAACAAGATATTCCTCCAAAGAGAATGGGCTTCAGAAAGCCAGTTCAAGCCCTAGGGATAAGTTCTGGTCTCACTGCCCATGGCCCCACAGACTGCCCGGCCACACAGCCACACAACTGTCACTCACATTCAGAGGGTCTAGTTTGGTTCTATGCAGGTCCCCTGCTGTCAGTCTGGAGGTAGGGAGCTCCTACTAGCTCAGGTCAGGTGTTTGAACTCCGTTTTTTAAAGGTCCCACCCTCTCCCTATACCACTGCCTTAAGGAACAACACTAGACCAATCCTTGTGACTGTTGGAACCAAACCACAAACAAATCATGGCAAGCAAGGTATTTTGTCTCTCAGTATCCGTGGGGCATTGCTTCCACAACACCCTAGGAAACAAAATTCACAAATGCTTAGGTTCTTTTACATAAAGATTGCATAGTATTTGTATATCTGGTATCTACTTTATTATTTCAGGGGATGGGGTCTTAAGTATCCTAGGTTGGCCCCGAACCCCCTATGTAGCTGAGAAGGACCTTGAACTTCCAGTCTGGCTTTCATCTCTGAGTGCTGGGATGATAGGCATGTGTAGCGTGCACCATTTGTGGGGTGCTGAGGACCACACTCAGGGCTCCCTGCATGCTATGCAAGCCCCCTACCAGCTGAGCTTACATTCTCAGCCCTAGTTTTGTTGTTTCTGTCTGTTTACATTTCAAAGCTAGCACGTGAGTACTGGGTTTCATTATGACATTTTCATACAGAAGTATCACAGTTTATTCTTATGCCTCTCCCTCCACTCCCTCTTGTCTCCTTGCTGCTCTTTCCTTGTTGAAATATGAGCGGTGGCAGGGCTGCGTCCCCGGCACCCGGCCGCCCGCATGGCTTATACCCAGAAATAATTACACGGAAACTGTATTCTTTCAAACACTGTCTGGCCTGGCTAGGTCCAGTTTCTTATTGGCTAGCTCTTACATATTGTTCTAACCCATTTCTAATATTCTGTGTAGCCCATGAGCTGGCTTACCAGAGAGGATCTTAACCTGCGTCTGTCTGGAGTGGGAGCATCATGGCGACTCCTCCTAAGCTTCTTTCTCCCAGAATTCTCTTCTGTCTACTCCGCCTACCTAATTTTCTGTCCTATGAGGGCCGAGGCAGTTTCTTTATTATTAACCAATGAAATCAACAGATAAGATACAAGACCCACCTCCATCATTTCCTCACCTCACGAGGTTTGAAAGAAGGAGGTGTGGCCTTATCAGAGGAAGTGTGTCACTCTGGAGGCGGGCTTCTGGGGTCTTTGAGGTCAAGCCACGCCCAGTATCTGAGACCACTTCCTGTTGCCTTCAAGTCAAGCTGTAGGACTCTCAGCTACTTCTTTAGCACCCTGTCTGCCTGCGTGCCACCGTGTGTCACCACGATGATAAACACTAAACCTCTGAAAACGTAAGCCACCCCAGTTAAACGGTTTTCCTTTATAAGAGTTGCCGTGGTCAGGTGCCTCTTTGCAGAGATAGAAACCCAAACTAAGACTCCTCTTGTTTACTATATATACATATACGATATATATACATCATCTCTACACTACCAGTGCTATATAAGGCCATGTAAATGGATATTACATTAGATTGTTTACGGAGTAATGCCCCCCCCAACAGAATAAGTCTCCAGACACTCTCAGTATGAACAAGTCCCACCCCTAACATCTTTATCCCCATCCAATGGTTGGATGTAGACTCCTCAGATACAGTGAGCTGATTGTATACACTGGGGAACCAGCCCTTGTGGTTAGTAATGCATCACCTCACGTGGCTATAATTTTGGGATGTGAACATTTTCTATGCATTGCCCTAGCCCAGTGGTTCTCAACCTTCCTAATGTCGTGATCCTGTAATACACCTCATGTTGGGGTGACCCCCAACCGTAAGATATTTTTCTTGCTACTTCTTAACTGTAATTTTGCTGTTATAAGTTGTCATGTAAATATCTGTGTTTTCCGATGGTCTCAGGTGACCCCTGTGAAAGGGCCCTTTGACCATGATGGGATTTCAACCCACAGGTTGAGAACCAATGTCTTAGTATTTTCAAATATGTGGTCCATCACCATGAACCACAGTCACCCCTTGACCCTTTATTCCCTCTTTCTAACTGTAAGCGTGGACCCTTTGACAGCACCTCTGCAGTCTTGCTTTCTGCAGATGTCCGCCCCCTTTGGCTGGACACCACCCTCATTTCTGAATAACTATGCTGACAGGTTTCGAGTGTTGGAGCTCCTCCCCTCCCGCAGGCTCACATACACACTGGAGAGCTGGCCAGAGAGCACTGGGTGACATCATCTGTGAGAGGGGAGCCCAAAGCCCCCCCCCCCAACCCCATTCATTTACCTATCAGGTTAAATTGAACAGATTTCTGAAGTCTGACTTTTCCAGGGAAAGCAATGCTTTCGAGGAGGGGAGGGGGGAAGGAAGAAAAGGAGGAGGAAGAAGAGAAGTTCACCACAGTTTTGCTGAAACAGAAAAGCAGAAGAATCTACTGGCAAAAATAAAAAATAAAAGGACGAGTTAGGCCTCCTTGAGTGCCTTGTCTCTGTTCCTGTATTTCATCCGGGTGAAGAAAACCTTGCAGCATAATGGACACCCGCTAGCTCCATTTTACAAAAGGGGGAAACTGAGGCACAGCTGAGACTCAGCCTCACCTGGTGTACAGCTCTGTGGGCAGGAGTGCAGCTGGTATTTGAACAGGGTGTGTGGCTACAGAAGACTCTGCTGTCACCGCTTGGCTCTCGTTTTGAGTGAAAACCATCTCAAGACCTTGATCAGCACCCCAAAGAGAGAGAGTAAAAGTAATACTTAGTAATGGACCCCCTTGGGAGGGGTTGGGGGAAATGTGCTTCAGTCAAGTAGCAGGGATGTGCAAAACTGGAAGCTTCCTTTTCCAAATCATACCCAGCAGGTAGTGCTGCAACCTGGGAAGGACCGGCCGAATAAGCTTGACTGTGCTCTGCTTCTGCGCCTGTCCATCCTCCCCACATCACCCCCAGCTCAACCACCCCAAGAAGGAACTTTTAGTTCTGGGCAAGCAGTCTCTGGCTGACATCAGGCCAGGAAAATTAAAATTAAACAGTTTGCATGAAATGAAATTTGGCTTGAGGAACGTGCCTGCAGCTGGAGTTAACACTAGCAGTAAGAGGATCAACTCGGAGGCTGCTGGGGGACGGTGGGGGGGGGGGCGGGGGTAGAGGAGGGGAGCCGAGAAACGCGAGCTCCCTTTTACCCATTCAAGTTAGCTGATTTGGACGATAAGGGTTCCTGTTTAATCCCTTTGTGTGCCAGTGAATATACTAAGACCCTAAGAGAGCACGCGGCTGGCAAAGAAACCTGCAAGAAGGTGCGGGGTCCCATCCAATCTGGCATGAAGTAAGTCGAAAAAGAAAAGAAAACAAACAAACAGAATACGAGAAGCAAAACTGGGGCACCCCAGTGATCTCTGTGCAGATTCCCACACCCTCCAGGCATCGGAGGGTTGGAGGCTGTTTCCCAGAGGCCCCAGGCTGCTAGTCTGCCTCTGCGCCCTGGAGCTTCCCAGGTGCTGCCAGCAAGCAAGGATCCAATGGATCCACCTCTGGCAAGGACTGACACCACCCAGAGGAATAAAACTCGGACCTGCCATAGTCTAGCAAGGTAGAGAGAATTTAGTGCGTGGTGTGAGGCAAAAAGACCAGAGAGAGACTTGAAGGAAGGTTTTCCTTGTTCCCAGATGAGAAAGATTAGGAACAGGAGAGAACTCAGTGGTTCCAGACTAAGTCCTAAAACAATTGTTTTCAAGATTATCTAATTGGTTTTCATCTGCAGGCGAGTTCCCCCCCCAGACCCCCACCACACATTCGGAGGCAGCAACCAGAGTCGGTGGGTGGAAGCCTGGGACTGCGGATCAGGCTCCAAGCGGACGCGCAGCGGGCGGAGAGAGTTCCCAGGAGCCACCACCCCCTCCTTCCCTTTGGGCCGGCCCAGCAAATTTCCTTCTGGGTTTCTGTCCCTGTCTTCCCTCCCTCCCTCCTCCTCCCCCCGATATTTTCGCTTTCTAAAACCATAAAAAAGAGATCAACTTCCCTAACTTCACGGGGCCCTTTTCAGTGACAAATATTGATGCCCAAAGTGTCTGCGCTCTCCCGCCCCCAAACGTTAAGAAAGGCGCCAGCGAGAGGGGGACATAAAAAGTTAACAATGCTGTGAAAATATGTTTGCAAAAAATAGACAATCGTTGGATTAAACGTATTCAAGTATGAAATAATGCCTTTTTGTGTCAAAACTTGGGCGATGGGCGGGTACAAAAGTTCCCTGTGGCAGCTACTTGCTCCCTTTGTGAGCCGTGCGCTTTGGCGTCTCCACTTGGGCGCATTACCCGGAGCCCTGTAAGCGCGATTGTTTCTCTCTTTCTAATGACATTTACCGGATCAAAACATGCTGTTAATTCGATCAGAAGGCTTCACCCTCCCTGACAAAGCCACAATAATTTCTCCTGAAGTTTGTTAAATTGACCAAAATTAGGCAAATGAATAGGGGTCTGTAGGCGCCCCCTCACGCAGGTGACGTCGCATAATGCTCGCCTGGGCCAGCTGCATTCCCCCTTTCTTCTCGACTCACTCTCCTTCGTGTTGCCCCCCCCAATACTCCCACCCCCTCACACACACACACACACGCACACACACACTCACACACACGCCCGTCTCTCCTCCACCCCATCCCTGGCATTATTAAAATTTAGCCCAATGAAACTATTCATACTTTTCAATGGACATTTTCCTATAGGATAATAGGCTACAAATTGAGCCTCTCCCCCCCTCTCCCGGAGAAAAGAGCCGGAGTGGGGGAGGAGAAAGAAGCGGAGGACTTGGTCAGGGACTGGGGGGGGGGGGGCGGTGGAGAGTCGCGTGCCAAAGGCCCGCGGGAGGGGCGAAGCGAGGCGGGAGCCTCGTGTGCCAGCCGCAGCCCCACACCTGCCGGGATGTCCGGACAAATAAAGCGGTGTAAACAAAAAGGGGGGAGATGGACATGTCACCAAGTCGTGTGAGAAAAGCCTGGGAACAAACGGGGCGCCTCCGTCTCCAGGAGCTCTCCCTTGAACCCGGCGGAACAGCCTATTAAAGGCTTACTTAATTACTTTAATGACTCTGGACAGGCTTTAAAACGCACTCGGCGCTGGGACCGCAGGCTTGCTGGGATTTGTAAACAGGCGATCGTGTGAGACTCAGCGGTGGGACTAAAGGAAGCGACACTGTTTTGTGAGGGTCCTCGCCCCCCGGTGCCTGCGGCCACTGCGCCCCTGCGCTTCGCGCCTGCTAAGGCTGCAGGCGCTCGCTGGTCCGCCGGCCCCAGTTTCTCGCCTCCTATTCCGGAGGTGGCTGTTCCCATGCAAATGCTAGTCACCGACGGATCACGTGTCCTTTGAAGAGCCACGTGGATTAACAAAGCTGATCTGCCCCCAGCTCGCCCCCCTCGGCTGCTAATTTTTTTTTCCCTTAAGTTCTTTAAAACTGACCTTGAATGCGTACACGCTCCAAACGCAGAATCCCTAATCCTATGGAATAATTCAACTCGTGAGAATGCACTTGCAGTCCTAGATGACTGCTTTATAAAAGCAGCCTCCTCGGACCTGGGAGGCTGCAGTCTACCTGAGACACTCAAAAGAGGCACACGAGGTGGAACGTGGACGAGTGCCTCGCGCCACCGCCTCTGCCGAGGGCGCACGGAGACCAGGATGTCAGACAGGCTCAAGGAACGCAAAGTGAGTCCTTGCGCTCTGGTGGAGGAAGAATGTGTCTTATCCACCGGCCACCTAGCTGGATCGATGACAAAGATGTGCCACCCGGAACTTTAAGTGTGGAGGAATTCAAGTGGTTTGGAAAGGGGACAGAGAGAGAAAGGACAATTGAGGAGATGCTCGCCCTAGACGGCTGGTGGCCACATCCTCAAAGCCCTGGCACTTAGCTCGGATGAGTGGCAGGGATGTGTACGTAGGGAGGTTGAAATGCAAGCGCGCCAGCACCGGCTCTAGAGAGCAAAGCTCTCTTGGTCTAGTGTGGTGGGGCAGGTTTGGGGCTTCTCTTAGGGTTGGCGAATTGGCGAACCTCTCTGACACACAGCCTTGGATGACCCTTTGGGCAAAGTCATTCTAAAAGTAAAAACTTCTCTTTACAGAGAACCCCGGTTTCTCATAAAGTGATAGAAAAGCGGCGGAGGGACCGAATCAACCGCTGCTTGAACGAGCTGGGCAAAACAGTCCCCATGGCCCTGGCGAAACAGGTAATATTTGCGGTGTTGGGAACTCTCCACTGCCACTCTCCTTGGGGCCCCAGGACTCTGCGGACACAGCTGGCCTTAGGGAACTCGCCACTCTCCGGGGAACTTGGCGCCAGCATCCTTCTGGCTGGCCCTCTGCAGAAAACAGAGTGTGGCCCAACGTGGGTCAGTGGTTGGTGGGACACAGCGAGCTTCCTTCCTCCTTTGCAGAGTTCCGGGAAACTGGAGAAGGCTGAGATCCTGGAGATGACAGTTCAGTACCTCAGAGCTCTGCACTCTGCGGATTTCCCCCGGGGAAGGGAAAAAGGTGGGCAAAGAAAACCTGGGCAAGGAGCTTGCGCCACGCGGGGACCTGGGGCCTGGAAGTGAAGGGTGGTCCGCGAGCAATTGGCTAGAGCGAAGCAGTCAGAGCTTGTCCTGAGAATGCACCTGCTAGGTACCAAGGGGGAACATCTAAAGATGCAGGTCTATTGCTCCCTGTAGGTGGGGTTTATTGGGGCAGAAATGCAGCCGGGCTTCTAGGAAGACCGAGGAGAGGAGAGTGAGAACCTCAATTGGGAATCTAGCCCAAACTATATACGTGTGCCCCTTCTCTTTTCCTTTCTTCCTTCCTACCGTCTTTTTTTGCCAACGCGGCAGAGCTTTTAGCAGAGTTTGCCAACTACTTCCACTATGGTTACCACGAGTGCATGAAGAACCTGGTGCATTATCTCACCACCGTGGAGCGGATGGAGACAAAAGACACCAAGTATGCGCGCATCCTCGCCTTCTTGCAATCTAAGGCCAGGCTGGGCGCAGAGCCTGCCTTCCCAACTCTCTCGCTCCCGGAGCAGGATTTCTCCTATCAGCTGCATCCCGCAGGTCCGGAGTTTGCCGGCCACAGTCCAGGCGAGGCCACCGTGTTCCCGCAGGGGGCTACGCCGGGGTCACTGCCCTGGCCTCACAGTGCGGCCCGCAGCCCAGCACTGTCTTACTTGTCCAGCGCGCAGGTACCTCTCCCCAGCGCCGCGCAGCAGCACAGCCCCTTCCTGGCTCAGGTGCAAGGCTTGGACAGGCATTACCTCAATCTGATCGGCCATGCCCATCCCAACGCCCTCAACTTGCACCCGCCCCAGCACCCACCGGTGCTCTGACACCCACCCACTGCCTAGATTACTTTGCGGTTTTGTGTCGGATTGAGACAAGCGCTGTATATGTTGTACATGTGTAAATAGTGTGTCAACACAAACCGGATGGGAGAACGCCAAGAGCCAATTAGCCTTCTGAAGGACCTCCCCTACCAATAAACACGTTGTGCGAAAGACCCCAAAATGGAGTTCTTTGTTACCTTCTGCTCATCCACAAACCATC
The DNA here is from genome assembly GCF_014885135.2 of Alexandromys fortis. Taxonomy (NCBI): domain Eukaryota; kingdom Metazoa; phylum Chordata; class Mammalia; order Rodentia; family Cricetidae; genus Alexandromys; species Alexandromys fortis. The sequence continues at coordinate 7,457,807 of NW_026067938.1, forward strand.
CACCCCAAGTGTCTTATAAGGAAACACGCGGCTGCTAGGAACTCGGGTGGTGACATTCAGTAGTTTACAGAGCGAGGCTAAATGGAAGCTTAAGCAGACATTAGAGTTGTCCTATAGGGGTAGGAGACTCGGCTCTGGGATGCTCAAGCCCATACCCTCCTCTCTTGTACCTGACAAGCGCAGAAGCCTGAAACTTGGCGCTAGGTTCTCAGAATATGCAAATGAAAAGACAACCCACCCTTAAACTGGTTTGGGCCAACTTTTGCTAGCTGGGACCTGGAGGCCCTTCTTACCTCTAGACGATCTCACACAAGCCCCAGGTCTAGGAAATCATACATCCCAGGCCGGCCTAAAGAGGAGCTGAGTTCACTGCCTCGATAAGTCCCTGTGTTTAAAAAAAAAAAAAAGCAGCGGATGGAGCAAACGGCATTCTTGGTTTTGTCTTAGAAACAACGTTCATAGTTTGTGTTTCCTTTCTTCGCATGATAATCACCGGACAGCCTAGGATTTGGGGAAGTGGGCATTGCATTGTCTTTTATGCACAAGTCAACCCTGCTTGTGGGGCGGGGGAGGCTCTACAGGAGCCTGCCAGAAGCCAGCACACACCTGGAAGACGTGGCAGGCAGGGACTCCCCGCTGACTCTGTCACTGGAGCCAAAAGCTGGGTCCTTTGCTGGGACTCTCCGGTCTGGGGAGAAGGGTGCAGCCCTTCTCTAGGCTGAAACTTATTTTAGCCTCCCTCCGCACAGAGCCTGGTGAGCTGTCATTTTTCAGGCATTGTGGGTTTTGCAAAAGACTTTGATTCTTCAAGGAATCGTGTGGTTTTCACTTCCAAAGGCTATGGGCTTTATCCACAAAACAGTGACACATTTAAAAGAGCAGATGACCACCTTGCCATTTTCCCCAGATCCAAACAGCAAAACTGACTTCCATGTTGTTTTATATCAACAGGCCAAATAAAGCATCTGCCAGGTAAAATAGTGGAGATTATTTTTTCCATCGTTGATTCCCCCCCCCTTTGAATATTGGTCCTGTGAACACTGGTACCCTTTAAACAAACAATTTAATATGGTGTGGCATCCTTTTCCTGTTTCTCAGAGTCATTTAGTTGAAGGAGGTGACTTTTCTCCCTGACTAGCTGATGAGAATAGTAAATTGACTTATTCCCTTTCTCAGACAGGGTTTAAGAGAGGCCTAACCTACTTACTCTATTTACCAAAGTCATAAAATGGGTTGACTTGCAATTTGTAAGCCATTAAACTTTATTACACAGAGGAGAGGCACACAAACAAACAAAACTTTTCATTACACTGATATATATATATATATATACACACACACACACACACACAATGGGAGTGGGGGAATGTGTACATTTTAGTAAGGATCTTGCATGGAAGAGATTCTTGATGCATCTATGAAATGGGAATCAACTTCCTCCTTATGAACCGGTAAGAGCCTGAGTGTGGACACTTGTGAAGAAGCAGCAGGCCTTCCTAGATCACAAGCGCACACGGGGGCAATATGGGGTGAAAATGAATTATGCACAACTGAGAGAATGGATGGTTCCCATTATTGCAACACATGTCTTACACCCATTTTCAACAGTGCGGGATACAGAATATGAAGAAGGCCTTTCAAATGCCTCCAACCACCTCCGGCAGTAAGCCGCTGATCTGAATTCCCCCTGGCAGCGAAGCATTAAAGATATAGTGTTACCCTGGAAATATAAATTATTAATATATTCAACATTTCTATCACTTCTCAACTGTTAACCAAATTAGACAAAACTTTCTTTTGCTAAGTAGATTTTCTCTTTAGGATTAGCTTTGGGAGAGCACAGGGCCACCACAGTAAAAAAAAAAAAAAGGGGGGGGGGGAGTCATTTACATATAATTTTGCGAACTTCCACTGGTCCATGACAGTCTTTGTAGCTCAAATGTTGGTATTCGTGATTTTTTTTTCTTTCCTTCTTATTTCACTGTGGAGGATAAAAGCCTGCTTTGGATTTACAATGACTTTAGGATAAAAGTCACCCTTCCCTTTCTTTGTGTGTGTGAGTGTGTGTGTGTGTGTTGTCTTTTTTTCTGAAAATTTCATGCAAAGTCCCAGTTCTTTAGGCTTCTCCAAAAGTCAATCTTGAAATATTTCATCTTTGCAATGGACTGAAAACATCACTAGAAAATGGAATCAATTCAGATTGCGTGGTGACATTCATGTGCTCTTATTCCACTTTTTCTGATGACACACTCCCCCTCCCCAGCTGCTGTGCTCTACACCCACCCCCTCCAGCCCCACTCCCACCCCCTCTGAGTTTCTTAGGCTCAATCCTTCTACTCTTTCTTTAAGTAAGTTGTATAGTAATGGTTTCCAAGAGGGGCCCAACCAAACCCAGAAATAACAAAAAACAAAAACCCATGGGTTTGGCTGGAGGTAAGCCATTGTGATGCCACTGAAAGGGAAACCTCTTGTTCCTTGGGCTTCATCCTTGAGTGGGCAAGAATAAAAATAATCATCCCCATGAAATCAAAGGTTTTTCTCGAGACGCTCGAGGAACAAAGCTCATGGCTGGTGCTTTGGGCGGTCCTGTGGCTGTGCTAGGCGGCAGGAGTAGCTTCCAGGAGCCCTAGTTACACTGCAGAAAGGGTGGCAACACAGAGCTCACTTGTGCTCCTAAGTGAACAAAGACAGCCCCATGGATAGTGGGGGCCCCTCTAGTCTGGGCTGCTTAGATGCCAGGAAAAGAAGGTGAAGGAATTATCCAGAAAGATAGGGACTTCTCTGATTTTGGTTTTGAATGATTAAGATTGTGAAGTGCATAGCAAGCCAAAAAAAAAAAAAAAAAGAATAAATAGTCAGTTGATAGACAGATAGATAATATAGCATGCTAGAAAGCTATAATAGATAGATGATAGATAGGTAGATAGATAGATAGATAGATAGATAGATAGATATGACAGATGACAGAGATAGACATGATAGATAGATAGATAGATAGATAGATAGATAGATAGATAGATGATAGATAGGTAGATAGATAGATGATAGGTAGATAGATAGATAGATAGATAGATAGATAGATAGATAGATGATAGCTCTTTTTGCAGGTACCCACACACAACAAATCCAAGAGTCAGGTTCATAACTAACCTCATGAGATCATGCCCTTTTGTGCGGAATGCCTACAAGGCTGAATCAACCCAGACTTGGTTCTATTTCTGCTCCATTAGATACTCAAACTATGGTGTCTGGAGCCAGTCTCTAAATTTGCACAGTGCCCAAATGATGCTTCATGCACAGATCTGTTATGATATGATCTGCAGCAGAGGAATATTGGACATACAGACCTCATCAGGTTGCTGTTTTAATTTGACTCCGAGATGTCCTCCAAGGCTCATATTTTATACACCTACCCAATCCACAGCTAATGTTACTGGTTTTATTTTGGAAGCCTGTGGAACCTTTCAGAGATGAGCCGACCTGAAGGAGGTAGGTTACAGGGGCGGGTCTTTGGGATATGTTAACTTCTGCCACTTCTTATCTTGTTCTCTGTTTCCTTGCTACTGTGATGTGAACAGTCACATACTCACATGGTCATGATTCAACCGCACCACATGCCTGCCCCCAAGCTCCGCCCCTCTGCCATGATGAACTGAGCCCTCTTTAACCATGAGCTGAAATAATTCTTACCTCCTTAAGTTGCTTCTGCCCAGTACTGTGGTCACAGAGGCACAAATCGCTACGAGGATTGAGAGGGTTAATACATTCAAAATGCTGTAGACAGAGTGGAGGCTGTAGCAGGTATATGATAAATGCCAGCCACATGTTCGTCTGTTTTCTTTCTCTCCCTCCCAAAGAATCAGAACTTTGGGGTGACCACAGGAGGGCCTTGCTAGCCCTTGAGCCTCACCTGAGCATGTCTTTGCCACTTTCTCGTATTTGAAGGACTGTGGTCCTTGGCAAAGCCACGCCCATGTCAAGCAAACATTTCTCACAGGACTTCGTTGGCTTCCTCCACCTGTTCTCACTAGGTGCCCATCTGCATACAGTTGAGCAAGTGTTCTTTGTTAGGCAGGTTATAATACCTGTGGTCTCTCCTGTGCTTTTAATGAGTAAATTTGATTCTGCAATGAATTGCTTCAAGCCTACCGTCCCTGTATGTTGAATCGTATCCCTTATTGAATCACAGAAATGGACGTTTTTGTTTTGGCTTGATACCTATATCTAGATCTAAAAAGCACAAAGGCGGAAATGAGTTTTATTTATTGGGTCAGTGTGAACCAGAGCCTGGGTGTGCTTGTATCTTTGTAGCTACGACTGGAGATCCCACCTCCAAGCCTGAGGTGCACTGAGTAGTGTAGGCTGCAGAGAGCCGCAGGGGTGTGTGTGTGTGTGTGTGTGTGTGTGTGTGTGTGTGTGCACGCTTAGAAAGAATTTCATATATGCAGACAGAAACACTGGAGCCAGAGTAAGCAATCACCCACTGACGACTCGAGCTGGAGTGGGTTTAAGGGCCATAGAGAAGATCACAAGAACAGACATTTAGGTGACAGCCATACCTTAGAGATGCATCTGCATGGCACAAAAGCTTTCTGGAGAGGCCTTGGTGGAGCTAAGTGTAAGGATCCAAAACTCTCTAAGACAGTCCTTGGTGCCTCCCCCGGTCCGGCACAGTGTTTGGGCTATCGTACATCATCACTTCATGTATCTCCACAATAGCTCCTGCAGTAGATATTATTCCCTATACGTTCCTGATGATGGCTAACCCAGAGAGGTGATCCAAAGATGATGGGTATTTCATGGAAGAGTTTTAATTTGAGCTGTGTTGCTTGTCAGCTCTCTGCCCTTTCTTTTGCACAGCATCTACCACAATCAGTGGTGGTCTCACACTTTCCTAGATTACTTTTAGTACAGGGATCTTCTTCGCCTTGTGTAAAACTGTGGCTCACCATTGGACGGCTGAATGTCTCATTGTAAATATAATATAGAACGCAATCTCTTGTTCCTTGCATTTAAACATACTATGTAACTAAAACAACAGAATCTTTTTTAGACAAATGTCAATTCTGAAACTTGGAAACAAATGGCAGGTGTCATCTAGAGGAGTGAGCAGAGCCCAGAGGTCCAGTAGTAGATGGAAAGCCTTTGGCGGCCACTAAAATCAATCTTTATGAAAATCAATCTTTATGAAAATCAATCTTTATGAAACTCACGTCGGGCACGGAAATGAGTGACAACAATTTTAGGGATGTAAACTGTGCATCCCTGAGCATAAAGACCAGCCATTAAGCAAACCGCACAGCTGAATTGTGCCTGGTCAACAAGAGAATCAAGATAACAAAATGCCTAAGAAGGAGTCAACACTTGAGGGCTGGGGACACAGTGTCAGTTGTCAGAGTGCTCATGCAAAGTCCGGGATTCAATCTCCATCAGTGAATAAGAGCCAGGCATGGTGGCACACTTCCATAATCCCAGCACTCAGGAGACAGTGACAGGAAGTTCAGAAGCTCAAGGTCATCCTGGGCTACAGAAGACCGTGCTGCACAAAGCCATAGATGCTTAAACAAGTCATCTTTTATTATTCAAACACAATGAAGACCTAGAAAATCACACACAGCAAATAAAGCAGAATGTTACTATGTCCATACAGCCTTGTCTGAACCACACACCCCGCCCTTAAATAAATTCCCCTTATCTTTATTTCATAGGAATCATTTCCTTGAGCTGGAAAATTATTTTAACACCCAAGTGAATCTTTAGCATATAGTTTAGTTTTTGACTTGCTCATTTAAAAACATTTTATGTCTTTACCTTCTTACTTTCCAGAGTGAAACTGTAGCCATGAAGTGCTTGCATGCACAAAAAAGCCCTATTGTCTTATTGTTAGTGCTTGTATCATAATTCAATAGCAATTTTATGTATATTATGAGCTAAAACAAATGAATAAATTTGTTAAATTTATGAATGAATGAATGAATGAATGAATGAATGAATGAAGGATTTTGGTGTGAGAAAAATGGATGCAATTGTAAAAGTGTTAAGAAAGAGTGCACTATTCAACATTAAGCATTAAGTAGACAGATACCCACTTCTGAAGCAGTTTCTGTAAACCTAGCATGTGTTCTTCCTCCCACTAGGTGTCAGTAAGCACCATTTCACTTTTCCAGTTCTAAGAACTTCGTTCTAGTTCTAGGTGTTCCATCGACATGGGCCTGTCAATATTGACTGAGGGCTGGTGTGGCGTCTTCAGGCCTCCACTATGTGCTTATATGTCAGAATTTACCTCTTCCTGAGCCTGAATACTATTCCATGCTGTGAGACAATGGTCTTCTACCCTGTAAAGATTTGTCACTTGTATTGCTTTAATAAAACTCTGATTAGCCAGTAGCCAGGCAGGAAGTATAGATGGGCTGACCAGGCAGGAAGTAGATGCAGGGCAACCAGAACAGGAGAATTCTGGGAAGAGGTAAGACTCAGTCTGCAGCTGTCACCCAGACACAGAGGAAGCAAGATGAGAATGCCTCACTGATAAAGGTACCAAACCATGTGACTAACACAGACAAGAATAAGGGGCTAATGTACGATGTAAGAGTTAGCTAATAAGAAAGCCTGAGCTAATAGGCCAACCAGTTTATAATTAATGTAGACCTCTGTGTGTTTAGTTGGGACTGAACAGCTGCGGCGCCAGGCAGGATAGAAACCTCCACCAACAATTCCATTGTCCGTGTATCCTACTGTGTGCAAATACACATTGTGTATATTTAGTCATCTCCTGAGTGTGAGAATGAGTGAAATGCCTTCTGTTTGTGTTAGTAACCCTGCTGTGAGCGTGGCTGTGTTCCCTTCTGGTCCCTTCTCTCAAGGATTTTGAGTTTGTGTCCTTAAGTGGAGTTGCTGGATCATGCAACTGTTTTGAGGATTCGTCATTCCATTTTTCCATAGGCGCTACAGTACATTATATTGCCACCAGCAACTAACAGGATTCCATGTTCTTTCTATCCTCACCAACAGTTATGTTTCTGTTGTTATTTTTTAAGACTGATTCTAGTGTGTGGAGTCATCCTTCATGCTGTTTGGGCCTGCACGTCCCTCATATTCAGTGTTCAATGAATGGCATATCCTTACCATCATCTGTGTACCATTGGAGAAACGTCTATTAATATTCCAAGTATTAATCCTCAGCCAGATACATGACTTGCAAATATTTCTCTTTTCTATCAATCACATTCACCCTATCACTAGTGCCCTTTGATACATAAAAGTTTTAATTTTGATGCAGTTACTTTTGCCCTTTTCTTTCATTATTTGAAATTTTGGTATCATATTCAAGAATACTTCCCTATTTATATATAATATATATCTCATATATATGATTATATATATATTATTCCATAAATGTTTTCCTTAAAAGATTGTAAGACACACAAAGGGAGAAATCTGTTTTTTTTATGTAGTTTATATTACTTATTATTGTTGTGGTTTTGTGTTTTATGTGGGTAAGAGGACAATTCGAGAGAGTCCTTCTTTTTCCACCATGTGGGTCCCAGGGATTGAACTTGCCTTATTAGACAGGCTTGGTGGCAAGCTCCTTTCAACCACTGAACCGTCTTGTTGCCCAAACCTCTGCTTTGACCAACGTTGTACCCCCAGTATGGTCATCAGGGCTGGTGAGGGATAAGTACTTCAATATACACATCTATGATCTGATTAATGCATGTCTTCTAATGGCTTAAAAAATGCAGGTCAATAAAGATGATTTTTTTTTTGATTTTTCGAGACAGGGTTTCTCTGTGGCTTTGGAGCCTGTCCTGGAACTAGCCCTGTAGACCAGGCTGGTCTCGAACTCACAGAGATCCGCCTGCCTCTGCCTCACGAGTGCTGGGATTAAAGGCGTGCGCCACCAACGCCTGGCTAATAAAGATGATTTTTGTGTGACATTTAGTCACTTCCCTGAACATTCACACTAAATTAAGGAACATGCATTTAAATTAATCCACATGTTTTAAGACGTTTGAAAAAAATAAAACAAACACAACATAAATTCTTGGTATTAGTGGCATGTTTGAAAATGTGTATATATATATATTACCATTTCCTAGCTTTTTACAGGAAAAAAATGAACTGTTTAAAACGGTATATACATACATATAGATAGATAGATAGATAGATAGATAGATAGATAGATAGATAGATAGATAGATAGATAGATAGATAGATAGATATGGTAGTCATTCCACTTCAGATCCAGTGAAATTGTGTGATTTCATTCTTTACCAACAATTTATTTAAGAAATAGCTCGGATAAAATGCTGAGACTTCTCCGCTCCCGTCTGAGTCTAAAAACCTTCAGCAGTGAAAGAATCTGCCCTTTAGAACAAGCATACCCACCAGGGGTTCTGTGGCACCCTTTGGAATACATGCTGCTGCGAATCCCAATAGCAGGGACTTGTATAGTCAGCCGAGAAGCAGCAGGGGGCGCTCGGGAGGTTTGGGGTCGCTGTTATTAATCAGCCACCATTTCCATGCCCACCCCCACGCCCACCCCCATGCCACTTCAGAACATTGCGTGAAGTATGAAAAGTTAAAAGAGAAAACCAAAGGGAAGGGGGAAAAGTAAATTAAGAAAAGTTTAATAAGAGGAGGAAATGACTTGAATCAAGTTTATAGTAAAAGCAATATAACATGCCGCCGCCCACACCCTCAAGCTCCCTCTCAAATGCTCTATTTTTTTCTATCCTGTCTCACCTCCCACACATAATTTACCCCTTGGTCCCAGGTCCCATTCAAACAACGGCATCTGCACTTTCTAAACGTGTTTAAAAGCAACAAGTGAAAGTCTCTGGGGTCGAGGAGAGTATGTAAGCATATGTTAGCAAGCCACAGAAGAAAGAACACACAAAATGCAACCCGCATGGCGAGAGTGAGAAGAGCCAAGCGCTACAGTCAGTTTAGGAAGTACAATGAGACATGAGAGGTCCCTTGGGGGCTGTAAGGGAGATAAAGAGAAATCACAAGTGACCGAGGAACTAGGTCTAGTCATCAACACCTTCCTTCAGAGGCCTAAAGACTGATCTCCGGAGCCCTGATCACTCCAGCGGGGCCTAGCCGAGCTGCTCGGGGCTTGGCGGGTCTTGTGTGCCTGTGCTACCCACAAAAATTCCCGAATTCCAGCTGGGAGGCCTAGAACCTATCTCTTGAAGCAGCTGTCACCTCTTCCGGGGAGCTGATTTAGCATCTGGAAAAGGGGCACATTGGGGAGAGTCGACAAAATGTCTATGAACTCCGTGAAGTTCAGGGTCTTGTCTTGGTGTGGGGTCAGTGTTTCCTTTGGACCACGGACCTCTTCTCTGCTTGTTAGTTCAGAGTGGACATCGAACCTCTGGTTAGACTGCGTGATGTCATTGTGCTGTGACACCATAAACTGGAGTGCTGAACAGAACAATAGACGTATGAGCACCAAAAAATAGCTCCAATTTACACCTTTGGGTTTTCTATGTCCCAGTTGCTGTACAGAGGAGTGAATTGTTGCATGGCAAAGTCGGGGGTTTCAAAAAATGCCGTCAAAAGAACTCATACATCAATCGTGTGTGAATATGAATTGTGGCATTTGATTTTTTAAAAAGATTTTTTTTATTTGTTCTCTCTGTAGCATGAATTCTATTTGTTCTTAATAATAAAAACCTGGAGTCAGCTATCAGGGGAGAAAGCGAACGGATCAGAGCCGTCAGCCACTAGAGAGTTCTTACCTCTACCAATTCGCAGAGTAAATGGGAGATCCTTTCTCTGTGAATCCTCAGGCTGAATGCTCTTTCTACAAAACCTCAGACTGAATCCTCCGTCTCATTAGATCTGTCTCCTCCCGCCTTATATTCCTCTCTCTGCCCAGCCACATCACTCCTGTCTCCACAACCCCAGTGCTGGGATTAAAGGCCTGGGATCCCAAGTGCCACGATCACCTTTGCGTGAGCTCTGTTTCTCTTTCAGACAGATTCAATCTTGTGTAGCCCAGGGTGGCCTTGAATTCCCAGAGATCCCTCTGCCTCTGTCTCCCAAATCCTAGGATTAAAGGTGTGCGCCTCCACTGCCTGGCTTCTATGGCTAACTAGTGGCTTAGCTCTGCACTCTGATTTTCAGGCAAGCTTTACTTGTTAGATTACAGACAAAATATCAGTCACTACATCTCTCAAACAAGGTCATGATTTATTCTTTAGTAAAGAATACATTTAGACAGGACATGAAACTGTACTGAGATCTGGCGCCATCCTCTGGCATGTGGGCATACATCAAGGCAGAATGTTGTATACATAATAAAATGAATAAATCTTAAAAAATACAAAAAAAGCAGTTATCTCCCCGTGCAAAGTATCAAGTTCATTTCCTAGAAATCTTCAAATTCTTCTTCTACTGCTAGCATTTGAAAGTCAAATTTGAAAACTTGCATTAAGTTATTTTAGGAAGGAACAAAAGGAGCTTTTACTTATTCCCTAAGCACCTCAGTTATAACATGAGGTGTCTCAGAAGTAGATATGAATGTTTCTTTAGGTTTCATAAGATACTAGGCTTGCCTGGGAACTCCAAATGATGGTTTAAACCAATGAGATCATTCTAGAGGGATCATGGAACAGCATAGTAAAACAGCATTGCAGAAAATGAGAGAGAGAGAGAGAGAGAGAGAGAGAGAGAGAGAGAGAGAGAGAGAGAGAGAGAGAGATCCTCTAGAATAGCGGCTCTCAGCCCTACCTAACGCTGAGACCCTTTAATACAGTTCCTCATGCTGTGGGGACCCCCAACTGTAAAATTATTTTTTGCTACTTCGTAACTGTAATTTTGATAGTTATAACTTGTAACGTAAGTATCTGATAAGCAGGACATCTTATACGTAACACCCAAGAAAGGGTTGTAGAACCCCAAAGGTTGAGAACTGCTGTTCTAAGTTAGTTATTCAACTAAGTATTAAAATGAGGTTAGGACTGTGTGCCATTCCAGCTCTCTAGGACTTGATTTCTTCTTCGGTAAAACAAGGGACGTAAGTTGGATGACTCTTAGGTGTCTTCTAAATTTAATACCCTGGGACTCTGCCAGGACAGCTGTCCACCCTGGAAGCTCTATTAGAGCACATGAAACACAAACAATGGATTAGTTTACAGCATCTAAGTTGATGCTTGTTTTACATTTATGTATTATCTCTTTCTGTTTGAGACGTGATCTCGCTATGAGGGAGAATGGCCCCAGACACATGGTCCTTGGCCTCTCCCCGGCAAGCATTAGAATTGTGAGTGTGCACCACCATGCTTACTGCTACTACCTAAATTTAGAACTAAATATATCATCCTGACTGGGCTACATCTTTTAAAGAAACTGTGGTACTGGTGGGAGAGCTGATGGAATTTGAATATTCCTTGGCAACAGACAAGCAGTATAGTAAGAAGATAATAAAACAGGTCACATGTGTATACACTTAAAAAACACCATCTCCTAGTGCCATAAAGAAATAATATTATCTTTGAGAAAAGTGGCCCCTGTTAGATTCTTTCGTGGGAGAAACCTTTTTTTGTCCTCCAAGACAGGGTTTCTCCGTGTAGCTTTGGAGCCTGTCCTGGAACTCACTCTATAGACCAGGCTGGTCTCAAACTCACAGAGATCCAACTTCCTCCTGAGTACTGGGATTAAAGGAGAGTACCAGCCATGGAAGAAACTCTTTACCATGGGCTGCATCAACCACCAACCAAGCTGCAGTCAGTGGAGCAACAGGCACACTGCTTTCATTGTTGACAGCTCCTAGCGTAAGGAAAAAGTCTACGCAGTGTGACCATCCCCTGGTCAGGCAGGCTTTTGGCCTGTCAGAGACCTACTTCAACAAAATACCGCTTAGCAGGGTAGGGGCACGGGGAGTATAAAAATGAGTAAAGGGTACGTAGACACAAGTGAAAATAATAAAATAGAAACAGGATAGTCCCAGGAGGGAGTTCCAGTGAATACTGAAATCGCTCACATTTAATTTCCAATTGCCTAAAATACCCCGACCCTAAAAGGTAGGAATAAGATAAAAACCTGATACAGGGAAATGAACCTTCCAGTTGAAAGTTGCGCCCTACATTCTTAGTTAATCATTCTGTTGCTGGGACAAGACAAGTAATGCTCACACCCTAGACCAACACATTCTGTAGGCAAACCATTCCCTGGGTGGAATCCAGTGCCATCTCCTTAAAGGGACAGGGACATAGTTGGATGCTTAGACTTTTGTTTGGGGTAGAAATGCCTCTGCCTCTCTATTCCTGAAATACAAGGTCTGGCTATTAGCCACACCTGTTGACAAGCACCTTGAGAGAGCAGAACTCTCTGTTCTAAATCTAGGTGGGACCTTTGTTTGAGGTAGGAACAGACAATAACCTTGAAGGAAGAGAAGTTCTAACTCTCTGACCTTTGGATGAGGTGGAAACAGGCTCACATTTTTGGGCCTCCACACTGGCCTGTGTTTCTCAGCTTCCCATTACAGTGACAAACAGCTGAGATGATCAATGTGTCCTTTTGTTGGTGGCTTTGGTTTTTTAAAATTATTGTGGTTTTTTTGTTTGTTTTGATTTTTACACTTTACATTTTGTTTTTGAGGGAGAGAGAGGAAGAACGTGAAATTGGATGGGTACGGGGTGGGAAGGAGTTAGGGGAGGGGAAAGAATATGATCAAAAGGTCAAATATGAAAAGGTATTGTATGAAAAAATTAATTTAAAAAAAGTTAAGGTTATAGGGGGTGCAGAATGGGAGGTTAGGGTTGGGGCATGGGTATGATCAAGATAGATTGTATACATGTATTAGGAGGTAAAAGAGTAAACATTATTTGTAATATTTAGTTTTGTTTTTAATTATGTGACTATTATGCCCATGAGTGCCGGGTGCCCACAGAGCACAGAGGTGATCAGTTTCTTTGGAGCGGGGTTTATAGACTGTGTGATCCATGCAGTTTGGGTCCTGGAGCTAAACTCAGTTCCTCTGCAAGAGTAAGACATGCTCCTAGTTGCTGGGTTTCTCCACAGCCTCTAAAAACTATTTTTTAAAGAATAATTAAAATGAAACGTAAATTAAATCAAACTGGACATTTACTGACAGATCTTCAGGTGTGTAGGGTATACACATGAGAAATGAGAACACCCTACTCCTTCAGTTCACTTTTCCAGGAAATTCTGAGGGACGAAGACAGTGACACGCAAGCAAATAAAGAAGCACGGGATCCAACCCCAACTGCTAAAGACGAGCTCCTGTAAGTTATATGGGACCCTCGAGTCTCCTGCTGAGTTTGCTGAGATTGAAGAGAATCAGAGCAGGTGAGGAAGTTATTTCACGTGTGTGTAGATGAGTGTGTACAGGTGTGTGTACATAGATGAGTGTGTACATATGTGTGTGCGTAGACGAATGTGTACAGGTGTGTGTGACATAGATGAGTGTGTATAGGCATGTGTGTGTACAGAGGTGAGTGTGTACCTGTGTGTGTACATAGATAAATGTGTACAGGCATGTACATATAGATGAATATGTAGGGCATGTGTGTAAATGAGTGTGTACAGGTGCGTCTGTATAAATGAGTGTGTACAGGTGTCAGGAATGTGTGTAGATTAGTGTATACAGGTGTGCATATAAATGAGTGGATACAGGCATGTAGATACGTAGATGAGTGTGTGTATAGATGAATGTATACAAACATGTATGTATAGATGAGTGTGTACAGGCATATGCGTGGATGTGTGTATAGGCATATGTGTGGATGAGTGTGTACAGGCATGGATGGATGGATGAGTGTGTACAGGCATGGATGGATGGATGAGTGTGTACAGGCATATGTGCGGATGAGTGTGTACAGGCATGGATGGATGGATGAGTGTGTACAGGCATATGTGTGAATGAGTGTTACAGGCATGTATGTGTAGATGAGCATGTATAGTCACGTGCGTGTGGATAAGTGTGTACAGATGTGTGGGGTTGCACATGTGTGCATGTAGAGGTTACCCTCAGGTGCTGTTCCTCAGGAGCCACCATCTCGTTGGTACTAAGGCCCTTTGAGTTGTTTCCATCCTCAGTGTTGAGGTCCTGTGGGAATTTTAACCCTTTCGAGACCATGGTTACACTAGTCCTAGGATATGGATGGGAAAATGCTTTAAAATGTGATGTCATACCCATAACCTATAGTCTATGTTCTAGTGATTCAGCCAGCAATTATCTATCTATCTATCTATCTATCTATCTATCTATCTATCTATTCATTTATCATCTATCAATCTATCGTCTATCATTTTATATCATTTATCATGTGTAATTTATCTACCATATACCTACCATCTATTATGTTTTAGTTCCACTTTCTATTACCAAGATAAAAGGCTCCGATTAAAGTAACTTAGGGAGAAGGAGTTTATTTAGCTGGTGATTCTCAGTCACAGTCCATCGCTGTGAGAAGTCAGGTACAGTCACCTCCTAACCAAGTACTTGGCAGTCAGAGCCATGAATGCCTTAGCAGAAGAGAGCTGGGGACGCAGCTCAGCAGGGGCAGGGGCTCCACCAAGCCTCACTGCCAAAGTTAGATCCCTGGAACCTACATGGTGGAGGGAGAGAACTTTTGACTTCTGTACACACTATGTCATGCCATGCGCCCACACTCTTACCCCCACCCCCCAAATAAGTAAGAATATAACAAAAAAGAACCACAGAAGGATGCTGAACAACCGCTTTAAATAACCATGAGTTTGTAATAAAACAGAAGTGTTTATTAATTAATGTAATAAAAACATTAATTTGGACTATTTTATTCAACCAACTCAAGGTCTCACTCACTTTTTTTTCCTGTTCAAAGAGCTGACATTTGGTTAGGGATGGAGAGTGGCCAATGAGTGAGAATATTTACACAGGTGGAGGGCAGGTTGGCTGTAAAACAGGGGCCCAATCTAGATATAGGGATCACAGAGACTTGAGAGTTAAGATTCCTGCCCATGGGCCCAAAGCCTGAGCTGGACGTGCTTGATGGGGAAAAAAACGCAGAAAACCTAAGCCGCCTCGACAGTTTTCACACTGAAGAAGAAATCAGCCTTCCTCCCCGCAGAAACCAGTATCTTCTTCTTCCTTGGAGACCAGGGAACAGCCGCACTCCAGTGTGTGGCCAGGTGCCGGGGGGCCTGGTGCTCTCCACGTAAGGCTGCTGAGCAGGGTTAAAGGAAAGATAGTTCAAGAGACGCGCTGCAGGCACACCCAAGCGCACTGGATCAAGAGGCTACAAAAACAGGGCTCCCCGTAATGAGCTATTTTTGCGCTTGGTTAAACCAAAGGCCGCTCCAGGAGTCTGGTGACTGAAAACCCTTCTTGCCATTGTATGGAGCAACGCAAGTCCTTTCTATCCGTTCCTGGGGGTGCTAAAAAAAAAGGGGGTCGGGGGGTCGGGCTTTCCAAGTCTTCATGAGAGATGTGGATTTTAGGATGACCTTAGGGCACACAGAACTAATCAGGTGAAAACAATAAGAAAATGAGCCCTACAGTCAGCAAGTATCTGAAGACTTTATCAGAAAGAATTAGAAAGGGACCAACTCATTGGGTACTGCCTGCAGAGGATCAAATCTGCAAGGTGGCATTGTGCGGACGGGATTAAATTATTTATTCATTGTTAATTTATTTATTTATGGATGTGCAAATGACTCTGCTGCTGCAGGTGCTCTGGGGGCTGCTGAAAAGGCCGGGTTTTTAATGTCCAGGCCTAGAATATTGGTCCATTTAACTCATTCTTCCCTTAAGACGATCAGGACTGACTTTAATTTAAGGCGAGAGAGGAGGGAAGCCATATGTGTTCAGGGGATGACGCAGGACTTGAGCAACACTAAGGACCCACGCATTTCAGATTCATTCAAGCCTCTGGGGGGGAAGGCTCCGTGCAGTTTAATGTCCAACGAATTAGCAAATGAATGCTTATGTCAACACGTGAGAAACCCCTGATTAGTTTAAACAGATAAAAAGCCTCCAGGGAACTCCAGAGAAAATGCAAGCTCTTTTTCTTTGCTTTTTGGTTAATTTAATTTAATTTTTAAAAGAGGCCCCAGTGTGTCTGAACTTCCATGGAAACCTGTATACATGCAAAATAAAAAAAAAAGGTGGGGGTGGGGAGGCTAATGGGTCCTTGATCTTGTACATGGATTGAAATTGTCTCGGTTTGACTACTGGCAGAAATAAGAGGGTCGATTCAGCCATTCTCTGGTCATGTTCACTATTCAATAGTGGCCTGACCAGATTGAAAAGCAGAGACTCCATCCTCACCTCCTAGACACGCCCAAGGAGTTAAAACAAATAATGATCCTGGACGTATAATACCAGCAAGGCTTGTAAGGGAAACCTAGAGGTGACATCAAATAATGCTCTTATTTTCTCTAGGTTTAGGCAAATAATGGTCATCCTATGTGTTTGCTGACCCAGCACAGTGGGGACGCTGTGCAGGACATGACCTCTGGGGAGAGAAAACACAAGAACTCAGCGTGGGGGCTTCAGAGAAGAAACCGCTAGGGCGCCAGGGACACCAGCCAGCCCCGTGAAGGGCTGTTTAAAAGATCAAGACTCAGGCACTCTTTAAAAGAGAAGTGTGGCAGCAAAGTCCCCGGAGGAGACCCTGTGTGAATTGGTAAAGATGCCTTGTAAGTGTCTTGACTTTCGGACGTACTATCTTCCACAGCATTGGGCTGAATAGCAAGGTGATTAACTCTTCTCTTGAGTTACAAAGAGGTGAGCTTACCCAGAAAAAGACGAATAAGATAAAACAAAATAAAAAAAGAAAAGAAAAGGGATTTTTAAACCTAATAGCAGGATTTTCTTTTGTGTATCTGACTGTTCATGATCCCTGAAATAGGATATATTAGCATGAAAGTAGTAAACCAACAAATTCCAAAGGGGAAGGTGTGTAGGACTTTTCTATGTTTCATTCTTAGCTCATTGTCCACCAGTTTGAGAGCTGTAGGCATCCTGACATTAAGTACCAACAGCCGAAAGAATAAAAATCTCACAAGGTAGGGACGCTGGGAAAGCGGGATAAATAAGGACCAAGGATAATGACATACATGTATGAAAATGTCATAATGAAACCCATTGTTCCCACGCTGATTTAAAAAAGAAAGAATAAAATCATCAAAGTAACTTCTGTCCTCATGATTCTTGGGACTTACCCAAGACAGATGCAGGCAGTCTGAAGTGCTGGGAATTGAACCCAGGTCCTCTGCAAGAGAGTCAGTGCTTCTAACCATTGAGTCATCTCTCCAGCCCCTGAAATCAACATATATACATATGTTCAACATATAAGGAAGACAGTGTGAGACTTGTCCCTCTATTTCATATAACATAATAATTTGGGGATGTTTTAAACCATGGTACCATATTTATATAACATACAATTGTAAAGCATTTTAAGTGTGTGATTTTGGCAATTTGATAATGTAAATATGCATTATGTATATTATAATATAATACAATGTCACTACTATCCAATTTTAGAAATTTTATGTAGTCTCCAGCAAAAATTTTGTACAAATGAACAGAAACTACCCATTGCCTTCTCCCCAAACCCTGTAATTAATCTTCTCTCTCTCTCTCTCTCTCTCTCTCTCTCTCTCTCTCTCTCTCTCTCTCTCTCGGTTTTTTAGAGACAGGGTTTCTCTGTAACAGTACTAACTGTCCTGGAATTCACTTTGTCGACCAGGCTGGCTTCAAATTCATAGAGATCCACCTGTCTCTGCCTCCGAAGTGCTGGGATTAAAGACATGTGCCACACTTCCTGGCTGACTTGCCTCTTCTTACAGCCTCCTATGAGTGGGATTAAATAGCTGTCTCTTTGTGTCTGTTCTATTTCACTTAGCATTATCACAGCAATTCCACTTCCAAGCACATACTCAAAGAAACTCAAAGAAATGTCACAAGGAAGCATCTCAGTGCTTGCTTCCTGCAGTGACTGCATTCTCTGTGTGTCCACAGTGTAATCATTTGGGGTAACTGAGTGACGGCACTGAGGAGCAAACACTTTGTAAGTGTGAACGGGATCTGTCATCTAATGGTTTGGTAGCTACTTAGTTATCCATCACTACGGCCATCGTAACAGCTAAAGCTAAAGCACACAGTCAATATCCTAAAACTCTCCCCCAAGACTCCTTAATTGAATGAATAAGGTTAGCTTGAGACAGCGAAGAAGAGAGTGGAGGACCACGTTTAGTCAGTGAGCTAGTTACCAATAAAGCTGTCCTCTGTTAAGATCTCTCGAGGGTTGTGCTCAAATGGGAAAGATTAAATCAGGGGAAAAAACCAAAAACAATAACAACAAAAACATGAATCTTGACTCTTGAACAGTAATTAAAAGAACACATGGTATTGGCCCACAAGAATGAAGAAAACAATACCACGTGATGTATCAGCAGTTTTGATGCCGAAAGTTGATAAATGAATGGTAACTGGGAACCTCATCCCCAAAGGAGGGGCATGGCACAAAAGAAGTGAATTACAACAGAAACCCACTCCTAGGCAGGCAAGAGGAGCTGAAAAACAGATGACAGAAACCTGGGCTAAGACCTGAGAGACCCTATGAGCTGGGTGACAACTCTTCCTCCTCCTGAAGAGAAGTTAAAGGGGGAGGGACTAGATTTGGTGATGCCAAGGAAACTGGACTCGGCATCGGGAATCCTGATACAATCAAGTTCTGATTGGTGGCTTAACGTCCAAATACTTTACCCCATTCTGCACCAAATGGCAGGAAGGCGAATATTCCCCAACAGAAAATAGGGTTCTGTATTATGAAAGTGACAACTGAGGCTAGAGACATGGCTCAGAAGGTAAGGGTACCTACTGCTCTTTTAGAGGACCTGGGTTCAGTTTTCAGCACCCTCATGGTGGCTCTTACAACTTTCTGTGAGGGCCAGTTTCAGGAAATTTGAAACCATCTTCTGGCCTCTGTGGGCACAAGACATGCACATGGTACACACTCATACATACAAAATAAGATTACAAAAATAAAGCAGCATTATACATAAACAACAGTCCTTGAGTCAATGAGTTCACAATATAAGATTGAAATTAAAGTGTTCTGAGCCGTGCTATGGATTTGTTGAAAATTACAAACATTTTTATTGAATGACAGCGTCATTGAGAAGCCTCCAGATATTCCCACTAAACATCCATGTGTTTTCCTTTCTGTTTGTAAGTAAAGTTTCCCCCACCTTACCCTGTTTCAGATAGCAAAAGCTTACTTAGCATCTGTCCCAACAGATGACTCAAAAAGAAGAAAGAATCGAGACAGAGTATCCCATGGCTTGTAATTTGTGGTCAGTGCCGTTGAGAAATGGAGAGAACAGAAAAGGGTTCTATCATTGAGAAGATACAAAGGAGAGAGTTTCTCCACAAACCTAGGGCACCAATTCTCTCAGAAGGAATTAGACACTGGATGCAGAAGAGGTAGCCATGTTTTTGTTTTTGTGTTTTTTTTAAACAAGCACACTCAAGCACATTATGGTAGCAGCTGATGCCTTTCAACTGTGATCTTGCCTCCAACTCCTGAGTTCTGAGATTACATGTTCAAAGCACCTTGCCTGCATGTATGTGTTGCTGAGAATTGGGCGTGCGGCTTGGCACATGTTAGGCAAGTCCTCTACTAACTGAACTGCATGCCCAGCCCATGCAATTAAAAAAAAATCCTCTAAGAAACAACAGGACAGACAAGAGCTGTCAGAATCCAGAACCCTTTTGTAAAGATAGCTACTGTGATTTTAAACAAAACAGTGAGATAGGTTCTTCTTAAAGACCAGATCTCTAAGTTGACTTCACCGATAAGCTTGTCAGTAAAACCAGGGCAAAACTTCACTTCTGTTTGGAATTAAAGTGTGGTTATTGAAGTATAGAGTCAGAAACTGAACTTCTGGTATCATTTGGGTTTTGTTAGTGTTTTCCTCTCCTTTCTTTCGAAGAGGTGACCCTTACAGAATAAAATGTGTTCAGGGCACACCAGTCCTTTCCTTTCATTTACCAAATGAGATTCCCTTGGTCGTTTTCTAACGACCCCAAGAATCTGGGCAAACTTACTATGGTTTCAAACTACATACGTCTAAACCTTTTAGTTTTTCTTAGTGCTCAGACCCATTGGAATCAGAAGTTTGTTAGCACCGGGGAACAGTGCCAAACCCTACTGGTCATTAAATATGGAGAGCATCCAAATTTCAAAGTTAAGTGTCTTCACCAAATAAACAGAGGAACTCTAGGCAGTTTGGAAGATACACGCATACCCCACGTTGCCAGAGAAATAAAACAGACCTGACAATCGACGGGCTGGCTGTTAGACAGACAAATAGATAGAATTAATGTGCTTTTTCTCATGCAAAGGAAAAAAAATTAGATGCAAACTTTACATTTAAAACTGCATTGTTCGCCTTTAATCTGGCCACCATCCGAGTGGTGATCTGTATGTTAGAGGGGATGAATGGGGGACACTGGCAGGGATTGAAGCCGAGGGATGAATGTGGAAGTGTAGAATGGATGTTTCTTTTTTTCCCCCTTTTCTGGCTTTGAGTTGACTGTTGTTTCTGTCTGTTTTTCAGAACTGATCCGTGAGGACAGGGAAGTCAGTGTGGGCGGCTCTCCGGAGCCTCCCTCTCTACAGCTGCGGCTCAGAGGATTACGGGGCTTCATCCACAAGGCAACATTGCACCAGTAGCCTTTGAACAAAAGTCATGGATACTATTAATGATATGATAATCCTTAATCGACCTGCCTCCCAGTAGTGATTATACTGACATGGGAAGAATATCTAAGTCGTGGAGGCAGCCCACAACAACACTGTGCCATTGTTCACCTCAGGCTTGACCACAACTAACTTATACCAGCATCCTCTACCGGCACCTTTCTCTCGGGAGCCTCCTCCCCAATCCCCGAGGGCCCCAATTCATTCTCCCAACCCATCATGGTTGGAAAAAAAAAGAAACCTGGCAAAGAAACCCCTACTCTTAAATCTTTTTTTTTTTTTTAAGATTTGTTTTTTTTGCAAGTTCCCACACACATTTGGTGTCGTCTCAGCATCCACGCTGTCAACTCTCTCTAGGCGCCATTTCCATCTGAGAAGGGGACCACACAAAGGTTGGCTCGGTGGGTCCCAGTGAAGATGTTTTAATTGTCTCACAATAGATCTTCTGCATTGTACTCGCAAATCCTGCCCTTTGGCTCTCTGATAGCAGGTCCAGAATTAGACAATTTGTCAATAAATCTCCCCAAACGCCTTGCGACACCGAGAGAATATGGTTTCTCATTTGATATGATCCAGACGCTAGTGGGAAATTTTTGATTCGCTACGTGACTGAACTGCTCTAGCAGACAAATCGACTTTACTCCGGCCGTATACTATACGCGAGTGATTCCCACAGGAAGAAACGGCTTTATGATTTATGTAATTATGTCTGGGGGATAAACACATCCACGTTCACGGTTCAGATGACTTGTTATGAGTACACACATACACACACACACATGCACACGTATGCACACACACCCTAACTACCACTCTGAATTAATTATTCTCTTTCTATCACTTAGATATTTTAAAAATACCATTTCCTTCTCATACCAGACAAACCTAGATGAAAAGCTTCAGGTAATATGATTTTATGGTACTCTTTAAGAGTATTCTTCTAGAGTACAAATAGATCATTGTTTTTAACCCTTTAATACGCCACGCTTAACTCACCATGAAACAGCAATGTGAAATAAACTATTTCTTTCTAATAAGGGTCTCTGAAAAGGGTCGTTTTGAGAGACGGTGAGCCAAGAAGTCGTATCAAGTCACTTTCTTATTAGCCTTTGCAAATATTGTTCCTTTTGGACATTATATATATATATATATATATATGGTATAAGCCACATATATAATCAAATATATTATTGATATTATGTATAATATCTATAAGCAGTACCATCTTTAATGAATATGAGAAAGGTACAGATTGGTCAACATATGACTATAACAGACAAACAACAAGTGTGTTACATACCTACAAAATTTTCAGGGTTCATTCTGTTCCGGACTTGAGGGAAGGAAGTGAAAGCAAATTGTCTTTCCCTCTTCATCTCCCATCTCTGATACTTGAAGCTGGCAATAACTGTACCACTTCCCTGATTTAGCAGCAAACTGGTGGGGAAAAAAATGCTCAGAATATCTGAGCCACTTCTCTTTCGGGGGTTAAGTTCTGTAAAGACATTCATACCAAAGCAGCACTGCAGTTACTTCTCAACTAAGCCAAGTAGGGTAGAGTTCTGGTTTATGTCAAATGATCGTTTAATGATTAATTAAATGAGATGAATCAATTAATTAAAGCATGTACACACTTCACCTATGTGTGCACATCTTCTAGCTGGAAAGCACACCCGATCATCACTACACTTCAATGCTACAAATGAATTTCACTACCCTTAAAGATACAATGTATTATAAAATATTAGCTCTGGAGCCAAGCGTCAGTATTAGGAAGCTTTCTGTGTATGTTTGTAAATCTGCAAGGTGTCGACAACAACGCCTGCCCCTGACCCCTCAGAGATTGGTATTAGACTGCCATTGGCAGTGGTTCTCCACCTGTGGGTCACGATCCCTCGGGGATTGAATAAGGCTTTCACAGGGGTAGTCAAAGACTGAGGAAAACACAGATGTTTACATTACAACTAATAACAGTAGCAAAAATACAGTTATGAAGTAGCATTGTTTTATGGTTGTGGTCACTATCACATGAGGAACTTCATCAAAGGGTCACAGCATTAGAAATGCTGAGAACCACTAGCATAAAATGACAATAAACTCTTCTTATGGCTTGAGTTTGAAATATTCCCCACCCCCACCCCACAGCCTCAGGTTTAGAGTGTTTGTTCCCAGCTGGTAGTACTATAAATGGGATGGGATGGGGTGGGATGGGGTGGGGTGGGATGGGGTGGGATGGGGTGGGATGGGGTGGGATGGGATGGGATGGGGTGGGATGGGATGGGGTGGGGTGGGGTGGGATGGGGTGGGATGGGGTAGGATCGGATACAATGGGTCTTGTTGTGAAAGTATGTCTCTAGAGTCAAACCTTTGATGGTTATTGCCAGTCCCTCAGTTCTTGGAGCTCTGTGAGGTCTGGTTTGCCATAAGGTGAGGAGGCTCTGCCAGAAGCGACTCCACCATGGACTCCACTGCACCTTCTCTACCATGTTGGGCTGAGACCCTCAGAAATCATGAGCCACAATAAATCTTTCCTCCCACATATCACTCCTTTGAGATATTTATAGTGGTGATGGAAAAGTGGTTTTCACTGCAGATATGTTCTGTTCTGGGTTCAGGGGTTGGAGCTTGGTGATACACATCTATCTGAAAGTAACTCCAATTCCTGTGTGATCTGGATTAGCTGCTCACTCCTGGAGGCTCCACTTTGGTGGAGAACTGTCTAGCTTTAGGAAAACACTGGGTAAAAGTCATTCAGACAACACTGTTTGACCTGCAGACATAGAGGCTGGAGTGTGAAGCTGCCAGACAAGGATTCCCATGCCCATGAGGGCAAGGAGAGCATCCACCCACAGTCTTAGAGGAAGCACTGCCCTGATCAGGTCTTGACTTCAGACTTCTACCTTCCAGAACTGTGAGAGAATATACTTCATGTGAATATCTCATTGTATTCTTACAGTACCCTTACCCTTACTGTACCACACAGTTGCCCTTCTGTTTTCATGTCATGCATATGTATGTGCATGTATATGTGTGTGTTTATATGTAATGCCATGCATATGTGTGTATATGTACGTCGTGCCTATGTGTATATGTATATATTTATGTCATGCCTATATGTGTATACACACACACACACACACACATTCCATCTGTGAGGGGAGAATCCCCCAGTATTATCTTCCCTTTAGACCCATCCCTTCCCCTCTTTACTTTCCATTCATGAACCTAGATTCTACATTTGAGAGAAAACATGTATCCACCTCATTTCTTCATCACTGAATGAAACCCCATTGTGAGCATGCTCGCGCGCACACACACACACACACACACACACACACACACACACACTCTTTTATCAATCAATTGATGAACATCTAGGCTGGTTCAGTCTCTTAGCTACTGTGAACGGTGCAACAATAACCCTGCATTTGCAGGTGTTTCTGTGGTGTATTCATTTGGAAGCCTGGGGTATGTGCTCAGGAGTGGCTCAGCTAGGTCACTGGGTAGTTCTATTATGGTTTTTTGAGGAATCTATATACTGCCTGCCAGAATGGCACAGGTATATCCAAACAGCATTGTGTAAGGCTTCCTTGTTCCTCACATCCTCACCAGTACCGGTTATCATTTTTTTTTTCTTGATTATATCACCATTCTGACTGGGGTGAGATGGATCTCAACCTAGTTGTAGTTTCATTCTCCTGATGGCTCAGGCTGTTGATCTTACCTCCTTAACAGTGGTTCTCCACCTTCCTACAGCGGCTCATGTTGTGGTGACCCCCAACGTCAAAATTACTTCATTGCTCCCCCATTACTGTAGTTTTGCTACTATTATGAACCATAACATAAATATATGACATGAAGGATATTGAATATGCAAACCCTGTGAAAGGGTCATTCAGCCCCCAAAAGGGCCACAAGTCCCACCGGTTGAGAACCACTGCCTTACAGCGTCACACACACAAAGCACAGGAGACACACAAAGCAGGAGATGCTTTGTTTTGAAATCAGCCAAGCCTCTAGATGCCCAGCGAGCTGCCAATTTCCTCTCGAGGAATTTGAGAAAGTTCTGATAAGGGTTGGCCAGCTCCATCTCCCAAAGGGCTCCCAGGCTGCTCCTCAACTCCACGTGTAGTCTTTGGAAGGAGAAGCTGCCCTTGGCTGTGGCATTCTTTGGAGACAATTCCCTATAAAAATGAATGAACTAAGTCATGAACTCCGAGACACCATTTGCTTTGCTTCCTCAGAGGTTTGACTGTTGTGAGCATGCCACAAACCTTACCATGTGTTATGTTTTTAAAATCGTATTTATGATTACAGGGGAGGGAGGCATGCACATTGTTCCACAGCGCATGTGTGGAGTCTAGAGAAGAACGTGGAGTCAGTGCCCTCCTTCTGCTTTTTATATGGATTCTGGGAATCGAACTCACATCCTCAGGCTTGAATGGCAATCACTTTGCCTCTGAGCCATCTTGCCGGCCCTACCAAGAGTTTTTTACAACAGAAAAAATATTCAGTAAAAGTACTGATTTGTAATCTGAAGATTCTAAAATGTACTTATTATTTTAGCTTTATGGGAAGACTACTCTTTTTATTCACCAGAAAAATATTTGCTTCTATGAGCACATTGTATAAGTATATGAAATGACCACTTCACGTATCCTGTACTGTTCCTAGAAGTCTGAATGATTCAAGGAGAACTTTAGACTTAGGAAGGACCATGGGGGATCTTCTGACCTACACTTCGATTTTGCAGATGAGAAAGCCAGAGCAAGGACATATTAGAGACATGATCAAAGACCCGCAGTAACTAAGTGAGGGTCTAGGTTATAACTCCTCTCATCTGGGTCACCTGAAACACAACTAGGAGCCCGGCAATATAATCATCTGTCCAGTAGAGAAAGGGGGAAGTTGTTGATGCCAGAGAACAGAGCCTAGAGAAACAGGCTTGACTGTTGAATTGCGCAGCACACAAAAGGCTCTTAGCATGATGTGGGACGCATAATAAACACCTGGCAAATGAACTGCATTTCTTCTTCTTCTTCTTCTTCTTCTTCTTCTTCTTCTTCTTCTTCTTCTTCTTCTTCTTCTTCTTCTTCTTCTGCTGCTGCTGCTGCTGCTGCTGCTGCTGCTGCTGCTGCTGCTGCTGCTACTGCTGAATTCAGAGGTGCAGTGTGGATCAGTGCAAAGCACAGTGAGTTTTCAAATCAGGTGCAGCTGCTGCCTCGAATGGGATGCTCCCCTTGCTGGCTTCTGTTACCCTGGCAACTCATTCCATTTCTATTGCTGGTCCCCCACCACCACAGGCAAAGTGGAAACCAAAATGAGATATGGTATATAAACTATCACATGAGTTGGGTTGCTTGTCAACATGAACAACAACTGTAGTCTGTTGTTTCCTATCTATGAAGACCTTCCTAGAGTTAATACTCATTCAGATAAGGTCAACCAGTAGGCTCACTCAGATCTATCTCAGCATGCCATACTGTATCTGTTGCCTATCCTTAGGCTCCTTCCTTCTGCCTTCTGGATACTGATGAAACTCCCTTTGCAGAAATTTCCTTGTGATGGACCAACCAGACTCCATTTTAAGATTAAAAGCCATCTTATTATGCAGTCAAAATAAGTTCATTACTGTTCCTATAAACTTGGATTTGACCATTCTCTGGAATTTGACGTGTTCCCCACCCTATTCCCTAACTGCTGTCCTTATAAGACATTCTGACAAACAATTTTGAAATGCTCTGCCAAGTTCCTACATAACAAAAAGCCCTGGGAAACCCTCTAGTCGTGCAGGGTTTTTGGCTATATAAGCCCCACTTTTTCCTATGCTCAGTGCTATTTTCTCAAAGTCTGGATTTAGAGAGAAGGTCCTGTCTGACAGAGAATAAAAGAATTTGGATCATGGTCTTTACTTGTTCAAAGGGATTAAAACTTGTATCTTCCCTTCCTTATAATTCACCCTTTGCTCCCCCCTCCATTCTCTTAAGTACTTCACGCTGACTTTCTAAGGTGAAGACTGTCTACTTAGGCAAGATAAACTTATCTAACCAACTTGGCATTCCCAAGTAGTGACTATAGAATAAAAGCCTCTGGGATGCCCTATGAAAGGTCAAAGAACATTGGGAAACATAGACTAAATTCTATGGCCAATAAGATCAATTGGAACCCGACCCTCAGACTCTCTCTCACACTGAGTGTTTCTTCCCCGCCCCCCCCCCCATACCTATCACTCAACCTGAGGCTCTTTCCCAACCTGTAGCACACCCTGGCAGCCTCCGCACAGGGACGGGGTACCTGTCCTACAGACAATAGTCCCAACCAAGGGCAGGTGGGAGCTGGTGGTTTTATCCACTTCCTTGTCTGCAGCGGGCTAGCTCTGAGGGTGATGGTATGCAGGTTCCCAGACACCCAGGCAAGAAAAAAACCCCAACTGCCCATTGATAACATGCTCACCCATGCTTCCTCCCTTGGAGTGCTCTCCCTTCCCGTCTCCCCTCCTACCACCCCAACCCACCAGTCATCCCTTTCTGGGTCCTATTTGAAATAAACCACTTGTCTCAGGATCTTCTTGGAGATTCCACACATACAGTAGAGATATTAAAGATTAGAAATTCTTTAGGAAATAAACATATCATACCAGCTTCTGCAGTGGAAAACAAAGCCCTGTGGATGAAAGAAGTGGATCCCTCGGTGATATCTTCAGGCTCTATGATATGTGTGATGGGAAGTAACAAATCAAAACAAGTTATTAATTGTCCCTTTTGCTATCAATAGTTGACTAAATTTCATGGCTAAAGGTACAGCAATGAGATAGGGAGGAAATTCAGGGGAAAAAAAACAAAAGGTATCTTTAGTTCCCTTTCCGAGTAGTCTCAATTAAAACTTTCAGATGGCTTGGAGAAAAAAAAATGGTCAATACTGACCAAAGTTTTAAAAAGTTAAGCCTTACATCAAACTATAAAATTCATTCATACATAGGTTTAGAAAGTGTTAGAAAAAATAAAACATTGGCTTCCAAAATAGAGGCACACTGCATGGGGGCATTTCTAAAGGAGCTTCTGCTTCATCTTAGCATCCACATAGAAAGAAAGCCTCTGAGGGGACATGGGAAGAAGTTGTCTGGGGAGGTGAGAAGACAATGAGGGGAAAGGTCATGGGGGACACAGTGCATTCTGGGAAAAACTCACCCACAGGTGTGTGTGTGTGTGTGTGTGTGTGTGTGTGTGTGTGTGGTTTTCTTCCCAGCCTGGCAAACACTTCATGCCTTTCTTTGCATCACCATCTCCTTCAGGGTCTCTGTTTTTTTAGCAGTTGAGACACGGAATATCTTAAAACGCATTTCCTCGGCTCAACACGAAAAGACTCTACTTTAAAATAAATAAAAATGGCCTTCCTGTTCTGAAAAATCTTTTGTCACATAAGCTATTAAAACGTGAGATACAATGCAAGGAAGAGACATTGAAAATGGCTTTTAGGGCCGCATTCTCTGTATCAAAAGGAAGAGCAAAAATTTACGGGGGGGGGGGGGGTTGGAAAACACGAACCCAAACATGAGCAGGAGCTGGGTGTCTCTGACATTTCCGTCTTCATCAAGGGGGATTCTGTCAAGTGGCGACGCAAATTCCTCCTCCGTAATCTCCACACCAAACCTGAAACAAACAGCAGTTAGTCATCCCCCAAGTTCACATTTGGGTCACCCATACCCACAATGCCCTCAGCATATGGCTGCCATTAACGCATTGTTGCTGCTGCGGTCCCCACGATCAAGAGCCCCACGTGAATATCAGAGGTTAATCAGGGCTTGGGTCGGCTCGGCTTTCTCAGAGAAAGAGATCCTATCACAGAGTCCCCACACTGGTGGAGCACAGAAATAGAAATACCAGCATGTTGAATTGCGTGCGATTGTCCTCTATAAAAAGTTATTCATTACACTAAAACACTGGGTATTGCTTAAACAAGTTAAGTCTGAAAGCCTCTCAATTGGACTGCTTAGCATGAAAGAAAAAGTGGAGGTGGTGGGGTGGAAAGGGCCGGTTTTGAAAACCAGCTTCCTAGAGCGCTTGCATTTCATAATGGCTCTAAGGGCATTCTGCATATAAATATTTTAAAAGTGGCAGTGTTTATTCATTGGCGAGAAAGTGTTTTCGTCTCTCAAGAACAATCAAAACATAATCCTCGAATCACAGGCATAAATAAGAATGACTGGCAATAATAACGGACAAGGCGTTCTTTCATTGCCTAGCGGAGCTGGAGAAACACGGCTGACTTTGGAGAAAGAGGAGAATGTATTTTCTTTGGTGATGCAATGAAAGAAGAGGACCGAAACCTTTTTATTTTTATCTTCAGGATTACTTCCTTGAGAATTGTAAAACTATACACGCACACACACACCAACATCAACAACATAACAAATAAAAATGGCTTTTTCCTCCACGGGCTGCAAGGAATTCGATTATTACGTATTTGTGTCTGAGAAGAGCATCTGGGGGACTCGGCGGTTGGGTATTCTTTAGTAAAAAGAATAACATCAAGTATCCGGTGTCACACTTAGAGCTGTTTTTACTGTATTCTCTTTCTTTCCTTAACCCTTTCTCAGCAGAGAGGTCACCACTATCAATGGATAATATTTGTCATTTTGCCCAAGAAATGAAGTTCAGTTCTCAGGTTTTATTTGGATTTAAACAGCAAGAAGAAACAGTTTTGTTGTTGTTGTTGTTGTTTTAAAAGAGATATTGGCACAAGGGGGATACATTAAATATCAAAAGATCCCAACGTAGTTCCCATCCGCTAACTGCAGGTAGATGTATATCACTAAGAAAAGGTCACTTAGATGTCATTATTTCCATTGTCTGAACTCTCAGATGGTCTGGAAAGCCTCAGACCTCTTTATTTTCCTAGAAAGCCACGAGACAGTGGGCTAATGACAATAAACCCTCAAAGCAAGAAGACTCACTATGTGCATATGTGATTTTCATTTGTGAAATTAAAGAATGAACTGGACCTGGTGGTACAGACAGGTAATCACAGAGAGCGGGGAGGCTGAGATGGGAGGACTGTGAGTTCGAGGACTGTATTGAGTGCTTTGAAATATGATGAGAGGAGACACATCTTAGCTGGCATGGTGCTCACACCTGTAATCATAGCTCTTGGGAAATGAGGACAGAAGGTCGGGGCTTCAAAGTCATCTTCACAGCAAGCGTGAGGCCAGTGTGGGCAACAACCCCCACAATCAAAACAAACAAGAGAGGAGCTAGGGAGACGGTATAATGCAGGCGATGCAGGCACGAGGACTCGAGCCCAGATACCCAGCACTTATGGAAGAATTTGGCATCTACCAAATCCCAGCTCTGAGAGGATTCCAGGAAGACTCCCTGCGCTTGCTGGCCAGCCAGTCTAGCCAATCAGTAAGGCCATGTTCAGTGAGGGGCTGTCTCTAAAGATAAAGAAGAGAGCCATAGAGGAAGATATCTGACATTGACTTTTGGCACACACACACACACACACACACACACACACACACCACACATCTTGCTTTATAACAGGGAAGACAGTTGACAAAAGTATCAATGAGATGTAATGAAGAAACAGGCTAGTGGAAGCTTTGAACACCAAGAGCTAACTCAGGCTAAAGTGAAGAAAGCCTCCGGAGGAAGCTGATAATTAGCTGAGCAACCGAGAAACAACGTTTTTAGGAGAGAATCGACCTTCCCCAGACCGCTGTCTCACCAAGGTCTGCAGTCCATGTGGGGAGAATGAACACATAGGAACTGGCCCGTAGAGCCTTTGCCTGCAGCTATTCTTTTTAAACATGGAATTTATTTGAAAAGCATAGAAACTATGTGATTTTTTAAAAAAACACATCTACTTGGTTTGGCTAACAAATTCCAGTTTGTCAACCAAATCCTAATCTAATTGCTGTGGATGGATTCTGTACACGTGATGAAAGTTCAGAGTCACTTGACTTTACGGAAATGGCTGCCCTGATACAGTCCCTGGAGGGTCTTAAAAACAGTAGGCAGGCTACGGTGAAGAGAGCCTGCTGTGGACCGGAGCTTCTACAGCTAGGATTCGTTCCTACATTTCCGCGTGCCAGTTCCAGCGAGACGGACAAGCATAGCAGAACGACGGGGTCCAAAGGCGCAATGCAGTCGGTCGAGGAGCCGAAGCTGAACCAGCAGAGTCAGGCAACGCGGTGATATGCATCCCTTTAAGAAACTTAGGAACAATAAAGGGAAAGGGGGAGAAATCAGGAAGGAGGAGGAGAGTCAAAGTCACAGATCTTCAAAAGATGCGGGAAATAAGTATTGCTCAGTGCTGACCAGGGCAGTGTACCGGGGTTTTCCAGAGGAGGAGAACCAATAGAATAAATATATCACAAAAGGGATTTACAAACTGTCGCTCATCAGTGATTGCCTGCATGCTGGAGAGGCTGAGACTCTAAAACACGGTACAGTACCGAGGCCTGGATGCTTCGGCAGTCATAACCATCCAAGGCCTGGAAGGGTCCTGGAGAGCTGGTCTTTGCCCACGTTGGAAATCCTATGAAGAAGATGCTTGCCAATACGAGGAGAGACTGGCAGCAGTTGGCAGTCAAAGCAGAATAGACAGCATTCATCAGCAAGGAGCAAAGGAGGACTTCTCTCCTGAGGCCTTTTCAGGGCAGTGCTAAGTCAGCGCAGGAAAGTGCCTCTCGCCTTGAGGAGGGAGGGTCTTCTCTCTCAGTCCCAGGAAATGCCTTCCCAGAGGCGGTTCTCTACGTTGAATCTGGAGTGATGGCGTTGACAAGGTTAACCCTTACAGGTAGGATCAAGGCAGGGGTCTGTTTCAAAGGGGACCGTTTCCAGTTTCTTCATCTTAGCGCCCCAAATACTGACTTCTACTCCTGAATATTTTAGTTTTCTGCCTGGCCTCTAATTTATTTTACAACCCTCTGGGGAGAAATAGCTCAGAAGACTCGCTTTTGTTCAACCTGAAATGGATAATAGGGGCCTTCAGAAGTTTTCATGATAGTATTTGAAGCCCCAGTGTACAGTTTCCCATCTTAAGCCATTCATTTTAGGCTTGCGTTAATTTAGGGCAAGGCCCTGGCTCTGTGTGCGTGGATGATTGATGAAATCCTATTAAATCCGATCTGAGGACAACAAGCACATTAATCGGAACACGGTCTCAGTGTCATTTTGCACACAATGGACTACTGAACTTATTTTGCATATGGCTGTAGGTAAGACGCCCCAGACATATTCCCAGCCTGATTTTACAGGGGATGCTGTCCTAAGTCATATGTGGAAAATTATCCAAACTCCTAGGGGAAATCATTATCTTGTTTTTTTTTTTTTAACAAAATAGACTTAAAATTAGGCTAGATGCTATGCTGTATTCATTGTTTTAGGTTACAAAAAAATTTTATTCCAGCCGGGCAGTGGTGGCACACGCCTTTAATCCCAACACTCAGGAGGCAGAGGCAGGCGGATCTCTGTGAGTTCGAGACCAGCCTGGTCTACAAGAGCTAGTTCCAGGACAGGCACCAAAGCTACAGAGAAACCCTGTCTCGAAACCCCCCCCCCAAATTTTTTTACCCCATCTAGAAGGACCTACCTATGTAGTCACTTTAGCTTCCATAGGTTATTTCCTAAAGATATGGTTTAAAACATTCTTTTAATGTTTTTCTATGTATAAATGTCCTGTCCTCTTTCCGCTTTTAAGGAATTTTTATTTATTTCTTGTGTATGGGTGTTTTGTCCCCAGGAGTCTGTGTGTGATTGCTTCATGCCCTCTGGAGCCAGAGAAGGAGGCCAGATGCCCTGGGATACATTAAGCTGTTAACCAGCGGGTGCTGGGAGTCAAACCCTGGTCCTCTGGAAGAGCAGCCATTGATTGTAGCTGCTTAGCCTTTCCTCCACCTGCAACCCCTTTCCTTTTAATGTGTTGTGATGTTCTCGTGGGAACAATTATCTTTAAATTAAAGGCAATTAGAATTTCTTTGTATGGCTTACAATATACAGCAAAGAGGTGAAGGGATTAAACCAGTTATTCGTTGGAAAATCACCATTACTATGTCAACTGATAAATTGTGCGTGTGTGTATGTATGTATATATATATACACATATATGTATATATTATGCTGAACCCAATTTCTCATTATAATTTTGCTTCTCGGAGTATGTCTTTTTGTTTTTCCATTAGTCTTCACATTGCCTTGATCAAAGTCAACTAACTAAATGAGTTTTTCCTACTGACTCAAAGGGTACTTACTCTCTCGCCTATTCCTCTTGTTTTTGGTGTGTTTTCTGGTGGGGTTTTCGTCCCCTCACATTTGATTTTGTGCTTTTATCTTTCCACTCTCTCCTCCTCATCACAGACAAAATGCTCCTCACACAGAACTCCTCCCCGATGATACACCAGCCAGTGTGGCCTCCTCACGGTGTCCAGGCCCCAGCGGTGGAGGTAGAGAGGAGAGCAAGCTTTCGGTTTCTGATAAGAAGCAAGAGTCAGCTGCCGGCAGCGGGGAGCCTCGTCAAGGTCTCCTCAGCTCCGAGCCCTCCATTCCCACGTGAACGATGAATGGCGATTTCACCCGCCCACCCCACATTGTTCCAGTTGTCCTTTGCCCTTTCTGTCAAATCTTGGCACCCAGGAGACGGCAGAACATGTTTCTGAATTCAGCCCCGGGGAGCCACGGATCAATATCACTTGACTCTTCTTACCCACAAGTTGTTCTCTTTCTGCGGCTGACGTGAGTGATGCCCTAGCTATTCTTTGCCATGACCCCTTCTCGCTTGGCCCCGCTAACCTCTATAGGGTGGGATGGCCATCGACAGCCTCCAGGCAGAGCTGGGAGGGCAGAGGAATGGAGGATGGACAAGGGCAAGCCTGAGACATGGGACACAGATTCGGACTGCTGCAGCTATGGGCTAAGAGAAGAAAGAGAAAATGAAGCTTACTTCTGAGATCTTTGATGCCAAATGCTAAGACTTATTAGGTTTCCGTTTAACACATGGCTTACTGTTGGAGTGGAAATGTGTAAAATAAGTTTTGAAAATAAGATTGCAGAAAAACAATGTATTATTCTCCAGTTTTGGAACATACTCTTTATCTAACTTTTCTTTATATCCTCATATTTCTAGTCATTGTAATCATCCTTAGTTTCTTTTGGGACCAGTGACAACGTCACTGGGTGATGTTGATTGCGCAAGCCCGAAAGCCCGAGTTCAAGCCCCAGAACCCACAAAGGTATAAGGAGAGAGCTAACTCCACAAGCTTGTCCTCTGGCCGCCATTAGCAAGTGTTCACACACAATAATATATTTAATTACCTTAAAACTTCTTTTAGCAGGGTTCTTTGGGGAGAGAGGGAG
The DNA here is from genome assembly GCF_014885135.2 of Alexandromys fortis. NCBI lineage: Eukaryota > Metazoa > Chordata > Mammalia > Rodentia > Cricetidae > Alexandromys > Alexandromys fortis. Next base: position 7,491,891 of record NW_026067938.1, read on the forward strand.
AATGCTAGGAAAAAGGAAAACTGGTTGTCGCTTTAAAAGGGAACTTTTGTTCGAGCGTGTGTGATATATGAAATTCGAATGTGGGCACACAGGGCGTCCTCCATCACTCTCCGTGTTACTCTGGTGAGACAGGGTCTCTTTTTTTTTTTTCATTTTGTTTTTTATTGAGAATAAGAAAAAAAAAGTTTCCGCCTCCTCCCAGCCTCCCATTTCCCTCCCCCTCCCCCCACTCTTCTCCCCCTCCCCCCACTCCTCTCACCCCCCCTCTCCAATCCGAAGAGCAGTCATGGTTCCCTGCCCTGTGGAAAATCCAAGGTCTTCCCCCCTCCGTCCATGTCTAGGAAGGTGAACATCCAAACTGGCTAGGCTCCCACCAAGCCGGAACATGAAGTAGGATCAGAACCCCTTGCCATTGACCTTGGCTTCTCATCAGTCCTCATTGTTCGCCATGATCAGAGAGTCCGGTTTTATCCCATGCTTTTTCAGTCACAGTCCAGCTGGCCTTGGTGAGCTCCCAATAGATCAGCCCCACTGTCTCAGTGGGTGGGTGCACCCCCCGTGGTCCTGACATCCTTGCTCGTGTTCTCCCTCCATCTGCTCCTCATTGGGACCTTGGGAGCTCAGTCCAGTGCTCCAGTGTGGGTCTCTGTCTCTATCTCCATCCATCACCAGATGAAGGTTCTATGGTGATATGAAAGATATTCGTCAGTATTGCTATAGGATAGGGTCATTTCAGGTTCCCTATCCTCAGCTTCCCAAGGGACTAACTGGGGACATCGCCTTGGGCTCCTGGGAGCCACTCTAGGTTCAAGTCTCTTGCCAACCCTAAGGTGGCTCCCTTAACTAAGATATGTGCTTCCCTGCTCCCCTATCCAACCTTCCTTTATCCCAATCTTCGAGACAGGGTCTCTTACCGGACCAGAATTTAGGCTGGTGGCATATGCTTACCATCCAATCCAACACCCTCATCCCTACCTATTTATCCAAAGTAATTTAAAATACTTGTCTCTACAAAGACCTCTACACGAATGTTTATCAAAGCTTTGCCCAGAATAACCCAAAGCTGGAGACAGCCTCAGCGTCTAACACGAACCAATGTGGCACAGACGCAGGGAACACTACTGCATGACACTGGGTACTGACACACACACACACCAAGAACTCAGGACCACGCGGAGTAAAAGACACCATATAACACACCTCGTGTGGTTCCATACAGGTACTGAATTCTGAAATAGAAAAAATCAGAGGGGACAGAGGAGTGCTTACTTTGACACACGGGAGCAAAGGTTTGGGGGGGGACTGGAAACACCCTGATTAAGATCGCGGCCACGAAGATAGAACATTTTCCAAAACGTAACATACTGTGTGTTTTCGGATGGATTGCCCCTATTATGAAGCATCGCTACTTAGGAAAGAATTTAACCTCATCTCAAAACAAGTCAGACTTTTGGCCCCAGCTTCTGGGCATTTACAACTGAGCTCTGGAATACCACAGCAGAAAAGAGTATGTTTGTTTACCTGGGGACCAGGGAATATTGACATCTAACGGTGGGGTGAAGCTAGTTTCACCAGTATTATTTAGGGTGGGGATGACCACACCAGGGAAATGAGCATTGTACGTCAGGGCGAGGGCTTTGGTCATACACAGCATCACTTTGACTAGGTGGTCACTAATGAGAAAGATTAGGAATGCAGTTAGTCATCTACGTGATGAAGCTGGTTTAGAACTCCAAGCTCCCAGGCTCAGGTGAGCATCCCTGCTTGGCAACAGCTCCTGTGGTTTGCTGTATCTAGACTCCAAGCTCAGTTTAATTTTTTTCCTACCAGTGCGTTTTACCCAGTGCATTTCTCCCCTGGTCTGATTTTAATCTGTCTCCTTGGCCTGCGATAAACAGAATTATGCACCTACAGACCGAGTTCTGGAATCCCATAGATGAATTTCTGAGGGTGTTTGGGAACCAACACTGCTGCTCCCAAGTGATCTTGTGCAAGCCTATGCTCCCTCTGACTTGGCAGTTGCCAAAACTATCTCAGTTTGTTCTAAAGCCTAGGAAATTATATAGCCCAATGGAGATCTTTCGTGACTGAGAACACACATGTAATGTGTCTGTATACATATCTACACATACATACTCACTGGAACACATACATACTCACATACATACTCACTGGAATACCTAGTTTTGTGGGGAGATTTTTGCCCTTGTTTTGCTTTCTTTTCCTCCCTCCCTCCCTCATTCCCTGTCTTTCTTTTTTCTTTCTTTCTTCCTTTTCTTCCTTTCTTCCTTTCTTCCTTTCTTTCTTTCTTTCTTTCTTTCTTTCTTTCTTTCTTTCTTTCTTTCTTTCTTTCTTTTCTTTCTCTTTTCCCTCCAGTGCTGCAGGTTGAAGCCAAGGTCTTATTCGAATTTGGCAAGTTCTCTACCACTAAGCTCTATCTCCAGAACATTTCTTATGCACTAGAGTCTATGCAGCCTAGGTTGGTCTCAAACTTACAGTCTTTCTGCCTCAGCCTCCAGAGTGCTAGGATTACGGGCTTTAAATACCAGGAAAGAATCTCTTAGCTGAGAATGATGGCTCACACCTTTAATTCCAAGAATCACCACAAATTTGAGTAATTCAAATCCAGCCAGAGCTACACAGTGAGTTCTAGGCCAGTCAGGGTGACTCAGTAAGACCTGATCTCAAAACACACAAACAGAACAACACCCTACAATTCTTGAGCAGGCAATTTTGGAGTCTGTATTAATTGTTGTTGTTGTTGTTGTTACATAAATGGGACCATTATACAAAATTTGAAAAAATAAAATAATACTATTTTAGCTGACATTCTCTAGGCAAAGTGGGATTATATAAAACAGGCTTCTGCTTATTCTTCTCTATGCATATCATTTAAGTGGTATAATTATGAGCCATGTTCTCTTAATTTTTTTTAAATTAATTAAAAATATGTGTCTACTACAAAAATTTATAAATTTTTAGTCCTAAGATTTCTTCTTTTGGTTGAAAAGATGTCATGAACTCCAAAACCAGGGGAAACACTCCGAAGATTTCACGGGGTTTTCTTTGTGTCTGTCTACCTATCCGTCCCTGTTTGTGTGTTTGTTTGTTTGTCTGTTTGAAAGGGGGCTGGGGATTGAACCCACAGCGATAACCACGGAACTGTTCTCCCTAGCCTCGGGCAAACGTGATCGCTGGCAAGCGTCTCAGACTCTTCCTGTCTCTCCACAGTCAGTTGTGTGATTCCCTCTCTCCCTTTCTTTTTCCTTTCTTTCCATAAGCATTTACTCCGCACTCGCTCGGCGGGCTTCAGGAGCTCAGCTGTGTTGGTTTAGGAACAGAGCAGTCTAACGGATCCCTGTGCCCTGCCTACCAGATGCCAGCTCCCGGCCCCCAGCTGCCGGGACCCAAACTGTTTCCAGGCATTGCCAAAGCCATCTCACCCCCGTCTAAGGAAACTGATGTCTAAATATTGAACTTAAATACACATTTTTCCTGAAATTAGTCGACCTGTATCATGTTAAAATTAACAAGCATGCCTTCTACTGTATCTCCACTCCCTGTTTCATTCTCTTCTACTTACCAAAAGAAAGATTTCTTTCTCATTCAGAATCTCACTATGGCCATGGCCTGGGAGAAGAAAGGCCAGGGCTCCCCAAAAGGGACGATCAAAACCCCCAACTCTCTAAAATGAAGCGTCCCATGATGCATTTCCAGTTAATCGCACTTTAGGAAAGACATAATGCGTTCAGGATGTCAGGTGAACTATACCATGGGAGGAAAAGCAGAGGCAGCATCTTAGGGTCACAAGAAATAGAAAACAGCCGGGCAGTGGTGGCGCACGCCTTTAATCCCAGCACTCGGGAGGCAGAGGCAGGCGGATCTCTGTGAGTTCGAGACCAGCCTGGTTCCAGGACAGGCTCCGAAACCAAAGAGAAACCCTGTCTCGAAAAACCAAAAAAAAAAAAAAAAAAAAAAAAAACAGAAAGAAAGAAAGAAGAAATAAAAAACATTCCGTTTCATCTCTCCGTATTCTGTGGGGTCAGAGAAGTATAATATAGAAAGTATAGTCTTTTAAACAAAAAATGTCTTATATTGGTATATAATTTGGGGAGGTAGAATTTGAAAGAGAAAGGGAGTATTCAACTAGAAAGGATTAAATTATTTTTAATTTGTTTTTCAAGATTATTTGATGTGTGTCTATGTAGAAATTGATGAGCATGCGCGGAAGTCAGAGGCCGTCTTTGTGGAGTTCCATCTCGCTTTACCTTTCTGCCGGTTCCGGTTTGTCAGGCTTTCCCAGCAAACGCCTTCTCCAGCTGCTGAGCCATCTGTGGACTGTTGCCTTGAAATTGTTTTTAAAGAGATGATCGTGGGTATCAGAACCCGGCAGATATTTCGCATTTCATTAGGGTTATGTTTTAAGTGTTGTAACTTTAAAAGGACCTCAGTGTGTTTGTTCCACGTGTCAACAGTTATAGTATCTCTTCACTCATCTAAACTCATTGAATAATGTTATAAATCAACTTTGACGTTGGTGAGTGTTGCGCAGGCTTCAAGATGGTTTTAAGAGTGCAAGAGCAGATTTAAAGGTTACTCACAGGCTGGGCAATCTTAGGCGGTCCATCCCTGCAAAGCTCAGCCTGAACCAAGCGCACACTGCCACCTAGTGGCTGTAAGGTTTTCATGCTCGCTAGAGAGGAACAACAAGGTCGGCTCCCACCGCGATGATAACCAACCAAGTACAGTACATGAATCAGCAGGAAGCAGTCGTATGGATAAAGGAAGGAGGAAATGTTGCCACGTAATATTCTGAAAATTCTTATTGATAGCTTGTTCTTTTTCAACTGGGTGAAATAATAGTTAAAATCTACCATCTCAGATCCACGAATGTCAGTAATTAATTTTTGGATTTATTTTATTAGTTTTTGTGCTTGAGTGTTTCCATGGAGGTCAAGAGAGGGCACAGGATCCCCTGGAGTTGGAGTTACACACGGTTGTGAGCTATGTGGTGTCAATGCAGGGGTTGAACCCAGGTCCTCTGCAAGAGCACCAAGTGTGCTTAACCACCAAGCCAATTCCCCAGCTCCTAATTTTAGTAATTCTTAAGATGACCTTTTAGCAAGCAGACATTTTAAACAAATTTTATGTGGGGAGAGAGAAGTTTGATTCTGTGTATGTGGACTTCAAAAACATGACACCATCAAAGATTCCATATTCGTTGTACTCAATGAAAAAATCATATATGCAAATTCATATTACCTGCTCAATGGCTGCTCAAGATTCCTGCTGACTGGGGAAGTTTTCTCTTGCCAGTGTTTCTGCCCAACTGAGAAGGAAGGAGGAAGGGAGGGGGAGGGGGCTTGTTATAGCAATTCCAATAACTGTGCTTCGAACTTCCCCCAAATCATTCAACATTTGATTCAAGTTACAAGATAATTTTTCAGAAATATTCCTGTTTTCTGGGTGAATAATTTCAGCATTCGTGTTTTCTACTGCTGTGTTTTTGACAACTTGAGTAGGCAGAGGGAGAGAGCTTTCCAAAACACAGTTTCCCGACCTTCCCTTGTTTCCTGTAAACATTAAATATCTTCATTTAAAAGTTCTGGAAAGAAGTTACTTGTAGCTGGTATACAGCTCATTAAAGTCTCTGTTGCCAGACAGATGTGGTCCTAGGTATAAACTTGACCCAGTGCATGATGAGCTTGGGCTAAAGGTGTGTGCTTGGCCGGTAGTTTCCAGCCTGTGCTTAGAGCCAAGGCAGCTGTGACTTTGGGATGTTAGAGACCAATCCCAAGCCCCAAGGTCCACCCTGCTCATGAGCCAAGCGTGAGACTGGACCCATGCCTTCTACAAAGTAGAGACAAGTCCACCTGACCAGCCCTCAGAACTAAAACCTGTCAGGGTTATTGCTAGCATACACACCACGCTTTGATCAGTTCCAGAACTTTCCATCACTTTATGGAGGTGTTAATTAAAGTTCTTTCTCAGTATTATGTCTCTGTACCAAAAGATTTTCAGTGTCTCTGGTACTGTAAATAAAAATTGGCTTTGCAATTCCCCAAAGAGGAGCGAGAAACCAATGTAGAAACAAAAGATAAGATGAAGCTGGAGTAGAGAGGCTGGAGACGCAGCTCGGCAGTTAGGGGGCGCTTGTTCTTCTAGAGGAGCCCGGCTCAGTTAGCAGCACCCACACAAGGCAGCTCACACCTGCCTATAACTCCAAGTCCAGGGCATCCAACATTCTCTTCTGGCCTCCTCAGATCCTGCACACACATATTAAGAAACATATACCTATAAAAGTAAATAATTTTTTTTAAAAAAAGGACAAAACCAGAAAATTTACCTTGATGCTTCCTTGAAAATTGCCTAGTGAGAGAAGATCAAATTAAAATGAATTATGGGTTCAATTCCAACTCCAGTTACCATAGAGACAGGGCTAATTCTTCTCTTGTTACAAAACCCGGGAAAGCAACATGAGATATGTAATTTCATGTCTCGGGATAAAAAACACATACAGTGGCTTGTATCCGTTTTTCCAGTGGTTGGAAACTTGACCTTTTTAAAGGCAAATGCCATAATTCAATGAAATCTCTTTTAAGACCATGAAGGGTATTTTTCCACTTCTATTATTATAGGTGATGCTTTAAAACCTGGTTTTTTAAATACAAAACAATGGTGTGTGCATAAGAATATAACCTGTAATCAAACTTTTAGGGTGTAGGTTATTATTCCTTTAAAAACAGCGGCGGTGGGTGTGTAGACAAACACAGGATAGGCGAGACACGCGGCTCCCACGTGGGTGCGCTTTAATGGGGAGAGGGAAACACAATAAGGGATGGGGTGTGGGAGACACACAAGGGTGGGGGGTGAGAGAGAGCGAGACCTCATGGAAGCTCGCTTTTTAACGGGAAGCGCAAGGTTATCTGGGAGGAATGACCCGCACCTGGGCGCGCCAGCGCGCCAAGGTGTTCGTACCCCAGGAGGAGTCTGGGAGCTGTAGTTTCCAAGGAATAACATAGGTGAGTTTCAAAAGCAAATAGCATGGATTAGTCGATGGCGACCAACATGTCTAAGGTTCTGAATTCAGTTCCTAGAACCCACGTGATTGAGGGAGAGAAAAGGCTTCCATAAGTTACATATAACAAAGAAAGGTGGTGGAGGAAGGATGAAACAATGGGGGGAGGAAGATGGAGAGAGAAAGAGAGAGAGAGAGAGAGAGAGAGAGAGAGAGAGAGAGAGAGAGAGAGAGAGAGAGAG
>NW_026067938.1:7499886-7680788 GCF_014885135.2 Alexandromys fortis
GGGGGGGGGGGGGGGGGGGGGGGGGCTCTTAGCTTGCTGCTTTGGACACAAACCGAGAGGCAGGTGGGACAGGAGGTAGAGGAAGTTTTGAGCACAGTAACTGTTACGGAGCTTGCAGTGCACGAATATGGATCTAAAGAAAAAGAAGTCTGAGCCGGATGCACACAAACAAACGTCATCGGCACAGGGGTGACGCTGGAGCTGTGGACACGCGTGAGGACATTTCTAAGACACAGAAGCGAGACGAGCCATTTCAGTGATGAAAACATAGAACCGCTGACTTAGTTACTTTGCAGTTGCAGTGAGAAAGCGGCCCTGACAAAAGCAACTTGGGGGAGGAAAGGTTCAGGGATGCAGGTGAGGGTGAGCAGAAGAAGAGGATGGCAGAAGTGAAGTGCCCCGGCGGGTCACGGGGTGGGGCCATGGGCACTACAAGGGCTCTGGAGTCTGAACATTTCCAGAAGGCAACAGGCCGTGGTGGGCCATAAGAATGGAGCAGACTAGCTCACAGTCAGGGGCTGGAGCGATGACTCCATGGTTGAGAGCCCTTGCTGTTCTCACAGAGGAACAAGATTAAGTTCCCCGCACCCACAGAAGGTGGTTAACCACAGCCGGTAACTTCAGTTCCAGGGGATCAGATGCCCCTTTCTGCCTTCTACGGCACCTGGACACACGTGGTGCACAGACACCTGAAATACTAAATAAACAAACCTTTCCCCGAGCTTCAGTATAGAGGGCTGACTGAAGGGGGCATTCCTGGTGAAGGAGCACAGGTGGGCAGCCACTGCGGCACAGCCGCAAGACAGACACAGACAAAGACACAGGTGTCCTGGTTTAGACTCCTGCCTCTTTGTTGGGGACTGTGGACCCCCAGACACTGAATTTCCTGTGACGCCCCCCCCCACCCCGCCTGCCAGAGTAAACAACCTGTTTTCCTGTGCTTGCAGCTGCTCTGAGCACAAGACCCTCAGGAGTTCCTGATAGCGGAAGAGTGGTTTCTGGTGGGCTTGCAGCTGAGAGTTAGGGCGTGTCCTTTGGTCAAGGAGAGCCTATAAAAGCTGCCCTAGATCACAATAAAGGGGGCATTTTTGGTCTTCTTGTTTCAAGGGTGATTCATGTCTCTGCCTCTGTGTGTATGTGTGTGTTTCAATCTTCAGGCTCTTGCCCAGCTCGTGAACTGTAGCATAGCGTATAGAGCAGCCGTTGCGCTATATCTTTTCACTAGTTGTTAATGGCAGCTGGGGTGGCGATCCTTGGAAACTGATAAGGCTGTAGGGCTCTGGATCAGGGGTGCACTAGCCTCATCACTGACACTGGGGAGATGCAAAGGTTATAGAGAAGGAGGCGAGTGACCAGGACATAGTCCTGAATCCTATGCACTGCGGTACAGGTGGGAAAGGCAGGCTTCTTCCTAGACAAAAGTAATTCTATAGTAGTGAAGCAGCAGCAGCAGCCTAGTCTCATTCTAAAGACCAACCTCTCCCTGAACCAGCTGGGGGTGAGCAACCGAGGGATGTTCCACTATGACAAGATATTGGCACCTGTCAGTCATAAATGCTTAACCCATCCTCATGAGTCCCTCACCATACGACAGCCTGTGCTGAAGAGATTTCAGCGTCTAGAATGGAAGGAAATAAATTCATCCCTATAAGTGACCCAGTCTCAAGTGCTCAGTTATAGCAATAGTAAACACAGTACAAAACAATTTTATTAAGAAGATATACTTATTGGTAATAATTTTTAATGACTGCATGGCATTTCTTTTTATTTAAAATAGTTTTATTCCTGAAGAATACTTGCAAGGTTTTTTTTTTTTTGCTATTCTGAAATGAGTAAGATTAATATTTAAGTAAGAAGATACTTGCCTGGAGTTTAAAAATATTTTTAGAAACGGTTATACCAACTTCTTACAGTAGATGGCAGAAGAGATAAAAAGCAAAAATCATAATTCAGAGACATGGAAGGTAATGTTACCAACATTTTTTGTGTGTATGTGTGCTCAAACACACATGAGTGCACATGTGTGTTTGTCCATGAGCAATTTTTCTCCATCCTAAATAACCCCTCTGCATTGCAAGAGTTCCAAAGTTGGAACAATTTAATATACATCCCTGTGTAGCATGGACAGGGCAGGCAAGAGTTTACAGTCCACAGTAAGGTCCCCTATCTAGGCAAAAGGTCAAATGCTCCAGAAGGCTGGGGCTAAAAATAGAGCCTGGCACTTGAGGAGCTGCTGAAGTTATTCAGGGGGACATGAGTCACACCACGCTGGTACTCTGAATTTCCGTGCACTGGGGTAACCTCCCTCCACTAGGGAAGACAGGATGGTTCTTAGAAAAATAGTTTTATTAACGATGCTAACTTACCAGCACAGGGTAGCTCCATTCCTGAGTCACCTACTCTCCCGAAGACCACCTTTGATGGACACCTGAGGCTCAGCTGCTTGCTGTGTGTTGATGTAGGATCCTCAGGGAGAACAGCCCAGAGATGAGGCATCCAAGGAGCCCAGCTTGTTTGGAAGCACATCAGGGCATGCTGGAGGGGCTCTGAAACCTATAAGAATGTCAATGGCCAACCCAGAGGAGCAGGGCACGAGTGTGTAAGGATTTGCCCCTGGTCCTTTCATCATTGCCTTCCTGGAAGTTTCTTCGCAAATCCAAATAACTAATGCCAGCTGAACTTGAAGGTCTCCAGAAACAAACAAACAATCACAAATACCTAAACACTTCCTTTTTAGGTGCAGTTCAAGACCAAACTGAAATATTACTCTTCAACCCGAGGGAGGGCCAGCTGCACCTGCTACTTTACCAGTTTTCCACATAAATCTTTCTTGGATCTATACATTTCTTCTTAAGAATCCCGTGGGCTGGGGATGTAGCTCTGTTGGTAGAATGCTTACCAAGCAAGCGTGAAGCCCTGGGTTGGGCCCTTAGTACCACGTAAGCTAGACATGGTGGCATATGTCTGCAGTCCCGGCACCCCAAAATAAGAGGAAGGAAGAGCAGAATTTCAAGGTCATCCTTGGATATATAGAGTGACTGAAACCAGCCTGGGCTACGTAAGACTTCCTCTCATTTCTCCCACTCAGGACTCCCACCAACTCAAGACTGAGTCAAGAACAAAGACAATGTTCCAGTGCAGAAATGGTTTCCGGAGACCTTAGAGTCACAAAACAAAAGAAATGCATGCATCAAGGTTCTTGTCAAACATGCCCGGCTGCGGAGAAGTGGGGAAATCTTTGCTTAGGCTTCAGCTGCTGACTGCTGTTGTCGGCGGGGCTGGGGAAAGTTGTGGGCTGCCACACACCCCAGAGAGTTCCACATGAGAGTCGTGAAGATGTCAGAGCAGACACAGGTGGGCAACGAATGCTTATTAAGGAGACTCAGAGCTCCCCAGAGCAGTGCTTCTGAACCGGTAGGTTTTGACCACTATGGCAAATCTCTATTTTCAAAAATATTTACATTCAGGTTCATAGCAGTAGCAAAATTAGTTATGAGGGGCCAGGTGGTGGTGGCACATGCCTTTAATCCCAGCACTTGGGAGGCAGAGGCAGGAGGATCTCTGTGAGTTTGAGGCCAGCTTGTTCTGCAGAGAGAGTTCCAGGACAGCCAGAACTGTTACACAGAGAAACGGTCTTGCAAAACAAGACAAAATAAAAACAAAGAAAGAAGGAAAGAAAGAAAGGGAGGGAGGGAGGAAGGAAGGAAGGTAGGAAGGAAAGAAAGAAAGAAAGAAAGAAAGAAAAGAAAGAAAGAAAGAAAGAAAGAAAGAAAGAAAGAAAGAAAGAAAGAAAAAGAGAAACCCCACTTTGGACTTCCTGTACTCATTCTATTTCCTCGTTACTCTTTACTGTTTTCATGAAGTGGGTGAAAATCTAGCCAGCTTCCAAGAGTGAAAGAAGGCCCAAGGAAGTGACTTTAGACCTCTCCGGTCCAGAATGCTAGCAGAAGGAAGCAGCTATGTGAGGGTCTATGGAATGGTGAGAACAGAGGGAGAGGGTCCTACAGGAAGCCAGGAGCTGGGGTGGAGAGTCTGGGTCAGCCCTTTCCCCCTTTAGAGTCTTTCCCTGGTGATAAAAATTTTTGTTTTCATTTTTTTCTTTTCTTTTTTTTGTTTTTTGTTTGTTTGTTTGTTTGTTTGTTTGTTTTTGTTTTTCAAGACAGGGTTTCTCTGTAGCTTTGGTGCCTGTCCTGGAACTAGCTCTTGTAGACCAGGCTGGCCACAGAGATCCGCCTGTCTCTGCCTCCCGAGTGCTGGGGTTAAAGGCGTGCGCCACCACCGCCTGGCATAGATTCTGCCATGTCTTAATACGGCATATAGAGGCACAGTTCAAATACTGTTCTGTGTCCTAAGAAACAGAAGAGATGTCTAGTCACGATGACGTCATCACGGGTAACACTATAGTAGGGCTGAACAATCACATGGTTTGAATAACTTAACTTTGACCAAGGAAAAAAACATCTTAAAAATGCAATACTTCAGCTGGAAGGACGACTGGAAATGAACCCGCTCTGATAACTGCCTCAGATCCTCAGCAGCCAGGAAGCCCGGGTGAGGCATTGGAGTTGACGCCAAGGGGGAGATCGCCTTAAGTTTGCAAAATACACAGGCGAGCTACATCTAGAAGCTAATTGCATCACTATGGCACTGAGTGTCCCTGCTGGGCCACAAGCAAGGTGACCACCATGAGCCTCCTGCTAAGATGGCAGTCCCGTGCCAAAATCTGGAAGGCAAAGGCCTCTGACATCAGTCTTCGCATCTCTTGGACCCCTCGGAGCTGCGGCAGCCAAAGTCCTTGAAATACCACCACGTCCGTGCACGAGGTTCAGCACGCGCCTACGTGGAGAAAGCGGAAGGTGTTTTTAATTTGTGGAAATAGAGTTTGGTCTCTCTCGTCTTCCTTCCCCGCTTTGCCATCTTCTCTCTCTCCTCCTCCCTCTCCCACTCCTTTCCCTTCCCCTCCCCCCCCCCAAGTTTGACCTGGGTCTCTCTACAGAGCCTCTCGTGGAGGGCAAAAGCTGTGCCCAGGGTTAGTGGGTGCGGGAGGGTGGGGGCGTTCTGGAACAAACTTGGCTCACTTCTGAAGCCAGGGCAAGGCGTCTATAGGGTTACCACTTTTCTGCTTGTTCAGCTCTTCCCTTCCAGGGGCTGAGGGAGCCCAACTGGAGCTGCAGGGTGAGAAGGGGTGCATGAGATTGAAGGGGAACGCCGCACAATTCTAATCATACCCAGAGCTTCTCAGTCTCCCCTGGGTTCCCATCCGGTCAGTAGATCAGACCAGTCACCTGTGTGGTAAAATCTCCACAGCCGTCCCTGAAAGTCTCCTCTGGGGTTTCTCAGGAGCTGGAGGTCCTCGGGCACTAGGTCATGAACATTGCCACTGGCCAAAGGAATAAAGCTCAGCATCTCTTGAAGCCCTGGAAACGCCCCATGGAGGAGGAAGAGTGATGTGGACCTTGGCTTCCTGCCATGCCCTGCCAGATCCACCACCCGGGGCACCCGGCCAGGGCCTGAGTTTCCCATGAAAGTTCCAGGAGAACAGGGGCTGCAGGAGCCAGCCTGGCCTTCCGGGCACTGAAACCCTGCACCCCCGCTCAATGGCATTTGTGGCCTGTGTACCTCCCAATACTTCAGGGACTCCAGAAATGGCCTTAGGAAGGAAAGAAAACTTGGGAGTTAAGTTTAACGTATCCCAATTCTATATTAAGCAAATCTTTCGGGAATTCAAAGGGACGCCTGGGCTTGGCTAGTGACCAGACAACTGCGGATTCTAAAGGCTGTCCATCGTGACCCTCTCTGTCTCCACCCCCTCAGCGTTAATACTGCGGATTGACTGGATCAGCCTAGATCAGTTATCCTCTGATGATTTCTCCGTGCAGAGCGTCATAGATGTGTCGTTTTGAATCTGAGTAGATTCAGTGGTGTCCACAGATCCTCGGCATTAGCAGTTACTATCAAATAGCTTTCCAAAGTGCCTGTACCATTTTACGTTTCCACCATCACTGTGTGAAGGCTTCAACTTCTAAGCCTTGGCAGTAGGCGGCGATCAGGTTTTCAGTGTTGGCGTTCCCGGGTGTGTTCTGGGTGTGGCGCCACATCCTCACTAATCCAAGGTCGTAAAGGCCTTCCGTGTTTTCTTCCAGAAGTTTTCTAGTTTGGGTTTTATATTTGTCTATGTTTTTATAATAAAATATAATAAAAATTAATTTTTGGATGGTGTAAAATACAGAACCAAGTTGTTTGCTTAAATGTAGGTAACCAGAACCCCTGGTCTCCTGAAGATCTCATCTCATCTCCAGTGAATTACTCTGAACCTTTGTCGAATCTGCTGTGTATATGTGTGTGGGGGTCTCTCTTCCGGGAGTCTGTGGTTCTGGTTTTGGTCCCACTCTATTCTGAGTGCTGTAGCTTTAGAATGATTTGAAAGCAGCCCGTGTTCGTTAGCTCCATGACTAAGTTCTGCTTTTCCAAAGATATGAGCATTATTCCATGTTCCTTTTCTATGTGAATTGTATGAGCAACTTGTCAATTTCTACCAGAAAAAGAAAAACAAACAAACAAAAATGGCCTGGAGAAATTTATTTATTCTTTTTTTTTTTTTAACCTTCCTAATTTACGTGTCTTTTCCTCACCTCATTGCTTTGTCTAGAAGCACAACACCAGAATGAAAAGCATTTGCTCCAGGTCTTAGGCAAAATCATTTAGTCTTTTCTATTCAGATCAATGTTAGCTATCAAATACCCTTTATCCAGGTGAGGGTTACCATTTTATTTCTAGATAAGAATGTTTTTTATTATCATTATAAAGATACCCGGGGGCTGGCAGGGTAGGGTAGCTCAGCAGGCAAAAGCTCTTGGCTACAATCTTGAGAAGCTGAGTTCAAACCCCAGGGCCTCCTGCAGTGAAAGGAGAGAACCACCAGCCACTTCCTGAAAGATGTCCTTTGACCTTCATACTTGTGACGTGACACAGACGTATGAGTGTACACACACACACACACACACACATATACACAGATAAAATACTGGACTTGTCAAAGGCTTTTTCTGTGATCGCTGTGATTGCTTGTTAACATGATTAGTTACAGTGATTAGTTTCTTTTTTATAATTTATTTAACTTTATTTTGTGTGCTTTGGTGTGAAGGTGTCAGATCCGCTGGAACTGGAGTCACAGACAGCTCTGAGCTGCCATGTGGGTGCTGGGAATTGAACACAAGTCCTTTGGAAGAGCAGTCAGTGCTCTTAATTGCTGAGCCATCTCTCCAGCCCCCTGATTAGTTAATATTTAATGTAATACCTGGTATCCATCTTTGGGAGCACCTTCCCCTGGGAGTTGCCTTGGTCCTGATTTCTCTTCTGGAAAAGTCTGCCAAGTGCTGACCCCAGGGAGGGTCAGGACCACTCCCACTGGCTATTTAGGCTGCTTCCCAGAGAAGGAACACATGGTCTTCGGGTTTGGTGTGGTCCCCCCCCTCCCCCTTGGTCTCTCTTTCTCCCTCCTGCCCTGCTCTCCGGGCCACCCGGGAGCACTGCAGTAAACGTGGGCATCTTTTATTCAGTCTAACTTGGTCTGATTGGAGTTATTTGCACCAGCGGAGAAGCTCGTCTTAAGAATATTCCTAACATTCAATAAAACTAGAATGTTCAAATTAGCCCTCAATTGACTGTGAAATGTCACATTATGAAGGCCTAAGTCACGAACAAGGCCACACCAGTTTGGAGTTATGATTAATAGGGTGTTATTTATTTAAAGGGGAAAACTTACAGATCACCGTCTCAGACAACAGCCATCTGCACAACCAGGAAGGGAGTCTAGTCTCCGGTGGAGCAGGAAGTGAAGAGAGCGAGCAGAGGAAATAGCCGCTTTTTTAAAGGGAGAGAGGCCACGCCCCAATGGGCTGGTATCACAGCAGCTATTGGTTGGAGGGGCGGAAGGACCTCCCGCAACAACATTAACATACTTTTGGCTCAGTTTGCTCTTAAGAATGCTTGTACCCATATGGTCTTCCTTTCTCCAAGTGCTGACTTCTGGTTTCTGGAATCAGGTGTGACGCTGGCTTCAGGAATAAGCTGGGACATGTCTCTGAGTGATGTTCTCTGAATAAATGCCATCGGCACAAAAGGTCCCATGTTCACGTCACATCGACACGTGACGTGACTGTGGAGAGCTGGAGGACACAGGGAAGAGCCAAAACAGTCTTGGGCTATCTTTAGTTCCTTTTAATAGCCACTTACTATCAGCCTGTGTATCTTACCTAACATTCGGAAGACTTTCGGATAAAACTCTGACAATGTTTCCTGTAGCTTGACAAGGCTCAAATAGACACCAGTTTTAAAGCTAAGAATCTGTTAAAGACAACATTTTAATTCTGTAGTTTCCCGTCTGCTGCATTTGTCTCCCTGCTGATTCTTCCTAGAGAAATGTTTGGTTTTGCTTGTTTGTTTTGAGAAAAGGTTTCTCTGTGTAGCCCTGGTGGTCCTGGAACTAGTTCTGTAGACTGGGCTGGCCTCAAACTCAGAGATCTACCTGCCCCTATGTCTGCCTGCAGAGTGCTGGGATTAAAAGTGTGAGCCACCATGGTTGGCTTCCTATGCATTTTTTGTAAACCTTTGATTTATGACTTTCTCTTCTGTGATGATAAAAATCCATTTAGGAGGCCTGGGAGCATGGGAGTCGGGGGGAAAGTGCTTGCCCAGCACAAGCATAAAGACCTGAGTTGGTATTCCCCAGCATCTTGTAAAAAATTGGGCTTGAGTGGTAGGAAGGTAGGAGCAAGAGGATCCCTGGGGCTTGCTGGCTAGCCAGTCTAGCCAACTGGTGATTTCCAGATTCACCGAGAGACCCTCAAATTATAAGGTGGAGAACAATTGAGTAAGATACCTAATATCAATCTGTGACCTCAAAATACAACACACACGCATGCACACATGCATGCACATGTACACACACATACACATGCACCTGTGCATGCTTACACTCATGCAAACACACATGCACACTCATGTACACACACACATACCTCACAGAGTTCATGTCAGGAAAAGAAGAAGTCTTGTATCGTGTAGTCCTTTCTACGGTAAACATATCATATAAAATGGGATAATTATCTGTGTTCTTGGACTGTGCACACACCTTGGGATTCTGTATTTAAATGTATCATGTTTATGATTGTTATAAATGTATAATGTTTATGGTTGCAATAGTCTCTTGCGTCAGCTTTGCCCTTAGAAAATGATCTTCTTTATCCCTGATACTAGATTTTAAATTTCTGTTGTGTCTTCTTCTGTATTTTTTTCCACTTTCAGTCTATTTACACCTTCACATTCGAAGTGCACTGCTTATGGGGCATATACTCGACACTTCCACTTTTCTAATTACGATGGTGGTGGTAGTGTGTGTGTGTGTGTGTGTGTGTGTGTGTGTGTGTGTGTGTGTGCTCGCATGCACACATGAATATGTGCTGGGAAGGGACCTGGATTTGGCATGGTATACACGTGGAAGTCGGAGGAGAACTTTGCGATGTCCGTTCTCCTTCCCCTTTTAGGTGAGTTCTGGGGATGATGGAACTCTGGCTGTCAGGGTTGCTGGGCAACAGCCTTTACCCGTGGACCCATATCCCAGCCCCAAATTATTTTGAATTAACTCTTTTTGTTCACTCTTTGGAGGCTGTACTTACATGTTCTAATGTATGCTTAATATTTGTGTAATATTTTTAACTTTTATTAAAAACGTAGAAAAATACCTTGAGAACAGTTGCATGCGATCTCCCTCTAGTGGTTACAATGAATAATGTAATGAATTATTTGACAGTTGTGTTAATTTCTTAGTATTTGATGTTTATACTGCAGCTGGATATGCAGAAAGACCTTATGCACATTAAGGAACTAATAGTAATCACAGAGTCATTATATTTGTTGAGTAATTCAGAAACAGTGGTTTGCATAAGATAGCCATAGTAAATAGTACAAGTCATTGCTTCAAGGACATCCCTTCCAAGACACACAGAAAGCACAAGATGGAGCCGGGCATTGTGGCACACACCTTTAATTCCAGCACTTAGGAGGCAGAGGCAGGTGGATCTCTGTGAGTTCAAGGCCAGCCTGGTCTACATAGTGAGTTCCAGGACAGCCAGAGGTACACAAGGAGTCCCTGTCTCAAAACAACAACAAAGAAAGCATAAGACATTAGAAATGGAGATGCAAAATGTGTGTCATCATGTCCTCCTTAACATCCTTCAAATTATGTCAAAATAAAGACAGAAAAGATCAGTGGTCATGGGAAGTGGAGGTGATTCCAATCTCATTATTTAGAAGAAACATCAACTTAGACATTTTTAAAGGAGACTATAGTTTACAGAGAACACATAAAATGGCTGAGTCAAAAGGAAAAAGATCAAGCCGGGCAGTGGTGGCACACACCTTTAATCCCAGCACTCGGGAGGCAGAGACAGTCAGACCTCTGTGAATTCGAGGCCAGCCTGGTCTACAAGAGCTAGTTCCAGGAACCAAAGCTACAGAGAAACCCTGTCTCGAAAATCCAAAAAAAAAAAAAAGGAAAAATATATATCAGCCAAAGCAAGGAAAAGCTGCGGTTGATCCGTTGATCTCCCAGTTCAGTGGGAAAAAACACTAAGATAAATTTTCACTGCTGCCAATAAAAAGGGGCACACAACTTAATAACAAAATGTTAAGTCCACCCAAAAGATACAAAAGCTCATATCTCATGTGGCTCCAGATTTACACAAATCTTGGAATGTGTGAGGAGGCGCTGAACAGATGACTCGGTGATTCAAAGCAGTCACTACTCTTGCTGAGGACCTGGGTTGGGTTCCCAGCGCCCACATGGTGGCTCACAACCATCTGTAACTCCAGTTCCAGGGATCCAGGGACCCTCTTCTGATGTCTGAGAGCACCAGGCATTTTCAAAGTACACACGCGGGCAGATAAACACTCATTCACATAAAATAGAAAGCAGTAAATCTTTTTTTTAGAGGTAAGAAAAATGTGAAAGACAGCCAAAGAGAAATTGATTAAAGTATCCATGACACTACACGGTGGACACAGAATATAGAAAAATCCCATTTCTGCTGATTTAACGTGCCTAGTCTTTATGTTGAAATTCTACAAGCATGAAAATTATGGTGGGCTCCAGTCACTTCATTATATCGAGAATTTCTTTTCCACTGAGACAGCGTCTCATTCACCCCAGGTTGGCCAGGATCTTGCTCTGTAGCTGAGAATGACCCTGAACTCCTGATCCTCTTGCTGTTACCTCTGGATTGTTGAGATTACAGAAGTGCTCCACCACGCCAATAAAACTGATTACAATTTATTGCAGGTAGATAAATTTGAGAACCTTTAGGCTAGAAGTTGAAGTAGAATATTCCCCTATACATTTATTCAGAAAATATGCTAAAAAACCTGTTAGGTTCAGGGTACCATTAGTTTATACACGAAAACAGCAGCTTGTGGTTGTGCTTATGAACGTTACCCATTTCATAGAAATGTCTAGGCTGGAGCTTCCCAGAGAAAGCTGCCCTGACTACTCCTCTCCTAATTCTCTGCATCTGCCTCTGTCTCATCCTCAGGGAAATGCTACTGCAGGAAAGAATATTGGTTCTCAAACTCAGCTGTGAAAGGCAACTTAATTTCAATTCGAAATCTCATTCTGCCAACTTTATGCCTTGCCTTTTTCTCTTGCATGTTCCAATGGGGGTGACATTTATATTCCAGGGATTTCTATAGTGCTGACACTAGGAGAGAGAGGGGGAGGGGGGAGGGAGGGAGAGAGAGAGAGAGAGAGAGAGAGAGAGAGAGAGAGAGAGAGAGAGAGAGAGAGAGAGAGAGAGAGAGAGAGAGAGCCACGTGGCGTCTGGATCTCTGTCCCCTGCTGTCAGGTCCTCAGGTCTAATCAAGGTCACTTCTAACACTTCCCTCACTTCTGGGCGTGAGGCTTTTCTGGCCAACTGGTGTCCTTGGATACCAAGTGTTACACAGTCGCTTCTGCCAATATGCTGGGGCAGGTGAAACTTAACGGGCCACCCAGGGCCCAGCACACCAGCAGACTACATAGCAGGTGCCCAGATTTTACTCCTCTGAGCTCTTCTTGTTCCTGGACGCCCTCCATGGGGCTGCATTAAATTGGAACTACAACACCAGCCAGTCACTTCACCTCCCCGCTGGTGTCTTGCTGCCTCCCTTGAGTGGGGCAGACCACAGAGCCCTTCTTTCTCAAAGACCCCCACCGTGATTTTTTTTCTCCTTCTATCCAGGTCTGGAAAAAATCTTTATATAATCTTTGGATGAGCAGGTGGACAAGAAGCTTTGGTTTCCCTTTGATATCCTATGATGTGTTTATTGTTTATAAATGGATTTTCCCTCTCTTTTAAAAAAATCATGCCAATAATAGACTCTACTCTGATTTCTGAGTGTCCCCCACCCACCCCACTTCAATGATACAGTGTGTCTTGTTGGTTGTATGAACAATGTCTCCCAAAGCAAAGAAATCATGTGAAGATACTAAGGACCTTCACAAACAAGATCAAATTGTTGTTCTTTGGTTAAAAAAAAATGACCTGTGATATCATGTGTTAAACATTTGTTTATAATAAAAAGAATAGAATATTTTGTATGAAACACTAAACACTGGAAGAGCCAGTTCAAAATGCACTTGGAAAATCAATCCAGTCAGATCTAACCGGCTTCAGCCACAAGTGTCAGCAAAACCAGAAGATGTTTGCAGGAAAGGTGTCACAGAAATTCTAAATACACCTGTCTTGGATAGAGGAAGGAGAGAGGTCCTGAGATCCAGCAGAAAAGGGAAGCTGGAAATCTGTCTTGAGGAAGTGCGGTCTGTCTGACTCAGGGTGGATTGATGTCTGGGGCTGGATAGTATCCACACTTCCTTGCCTCAAGCAATCCATGGTCAGCCTGACTCAGTTTCTATGGAAAACAGAAAGCCTTCTGAGAGCACTTTCTATCATGAGCATTTCTATGGTTTAGGAGCTTCCCTGCCTTTCCTTCGCCCCAGCTACAAATTACACTCCAGATTCTCCTAACAGAATCTTTCTTCTTCCCCCCCCCCCCAAACATTTCATAGGACATTGAATACAGAAGTTGTGTGAGCAGGAGAGATGACTTTAGCTGTTGAGAGCACATACTGCTTCTGGGTGTTTCCAACACCTATGTCAGGGAGCCCGTGATCACCTATACCTCAGTTCTGGGGTATCTGACACCTTCTTCTGGTCCCCGAGGGCACCTGCACTCACATTTGCATATGCTGACCCCTACAACACACATACACACACACACACACACTTTAAAACTAAGAACATAAATATTTAGGGACGCACAGAGAGGGCTCAGTGGTCAGGAGAGCTGGCTACTCTCTCACAAGACCTGAATTTGGTTCCCAGCACTATTTTTTGTTTTTAGGTACTCAAGACACAAAGATAATTTGTTGTACACACACGAGCGTTTCTGCTTGCATGTTCACCTGCACACCATGTGTGTGACTCGTGCCAGAGGAGACCTGAAAAAGGTTAATGCTTTTTTTCTTAATTGGAGTAACAGCTACCATGTGGGTGCTGGGACTTGAACCTGTGACCTCTGGAAGAACAGCCAGTGTTCATTACAGCTGATCCATCTCCAGCCCCAGAAGACAATCCTCACGAGAGTTAGAAAGTGAAGGTCACACAAAGAGCTGACACTTAGCAGTTTCCGTCTACAAAGCCAGCCCTGATAAAGGTGTCAGGAAAACAAACTCCTGGAGCAAAGCCTTCTACTGAATCTATTCTCCAAATGCACTGGAGAGTCATGCAATGCTGGCTGCATTCTATGCGATTCTGGGCCTCAAGTCTGCTGTCAGTGGTTCACAACTTCGTGGGACTCCGTTGCCAGGATCTGATAGCCTCTTTTGTTCTCCAAGCACACACGCACACACGCGCGTGCGCACACATACACACATGGCATATACATACAAAGATACATAAATAAAAGTTAAATAGATCAAAAACAAAAGTTGTCACTGTAGCACATTAAAGGTGACCCACCCCAGAGCACACCCAGAGTCTCTGTTTGGATTCTTGTCACACTACACTTGCAGGCAACACTGGTGGACACCATCCCTGCTATGGGCTCCTCTCCCAGCAGTGACAGCCTTCTGAGATCTGTGCCATCAGCATCCTATGGAGTGTTTGGGAACTAGAAGCAGCAATCATTAATATTGATAGGGAGATGAAAAGGTGGCGCACGCCTTTAATCCCAGCACTCGGGAGGCAGAGGCAGGCGGATCTCTATGAGTTCTGAGGCCAGCCTGGTCTACGAGAGCTAGTTCCAGGACAGGCTTCAAAGCGACAGAGAAAAGCCAAAAAGAAAGAAAGAAGAAAAGGTGGGTGAATGGAATGGGAACTGATTTATGTCATTTCAGTTCTGATGGAGTCTGACAAAAGTGAATTCACAGGGGAATTGACGAACATAGAGTGAAAATTTTCTATAACTACTGAATTTTAATAACAAGAAGAAGAAGAAGAAGAAGAAGGAGGAGGAGGAGGAGGAGGAGGAGGAGGAGGAGGAGGAGGAGGAGAAGAAGAAGAAGAAGAAGAAGAAGAAGNGGAGGAGGAGGAGGAGGAGGAGAAGAAGAAGAAGAAGAAGAAGAAGAAGAAGAAGAAGAAGAAGAAGAAGAAGAAGAAGAAGAAGAAGAAGAAGGGGCTGGTGAGATGACTCAGCTGTTAAAAGTAGTTATTGCTCTTCCAGAGGACCTGAGTTCAATTCCCAGGACCCACACGAAGCAGCTTACACCTGTCTGTAACTCTATTTGCTGCACACACGTGGTACACAGAAACTCACGCAGCCACACACATATACACATAAATAAAAATAAACATTTAAAAAGATGATTATCGTAGTTTCAACTGAAGAATTTCGGTTGGTGTTTGTAATTTCTAAGTTGTGCATCTCAGGTGGGTGCCCTTAAGTGGGGACTTTACATGTAGATAATTACAGAAAACTTTGTTGTATGATTTATAAGAATCATGGAAAGAGCCCGGCGGTGGTGGGGAAAGATGTTCATTTGTTTGTTTTGCCTAGAGCAGTGTGACCTATGACCTACCTTTGGTCTTTCTTCGGTAACTCAAGCATAGTCCTATAGAGTCAAAACAGAATTTGGCTGTCGAGGAGAAAGTCTAGTCAGTAAGTCTGTAAAGCGCTTGCCTTGCAAGCATGGCCTGAATTTGATTCCCAGCCCCCCCCCCTTTTATTAAGGTGGCCCACTTTTAATCCGGTGCTGGGGAATCAGAGACAGGTAGATCCCTTGGGCTCACTTGCAAGCCTGTTTAGCCTGCTTGGCCATCTTGGCCGCTGAGAGACCACGTGACAAGAGAGAAAAAAAAAAGGATGATGCACCCGAGGAATGTCACCCGAGCGTGTCCTTTGTGCACACGCACGAATGCATATGTACGTAATTGCATATTTTAATTGTCTTTGCTTTATGCTAAAATTGACTGTGTCGAGCATTCTGCTTCCTGGCGGCTGGAGAGGCACTTTGGCTCCCAGGCATTGTGTTAGCACCGCCATCAAATTCGTAGGTGCTTTTCTTTTTTCGGTGGACGTTTCCTGTTCTCTGGTTCCAATTTGGTAAAAGAGGGTTTGATTCTGTAAAAGTGTGGATTAAAAAGAAGTCCCAGAAGTCAGTTCAATACCTCATTGTCTCTTCTCCAGATCACGCCGCCCGGCCCCTGGTATACGGTGAGCTAAGAGAGTTCGTCTTCCTATTATCAAGATGCTTGCACCATTCTGTCGCTGGCAGAGCCACACCGAGCACTGGGGCAGGCTGGGAGACACATGTTCTGCCCTCTCCTTTCTCTCCTGCCCTGTGTAAGTGATACCCGAGTCTTGTGATCACAGGCTGCTCATGCTCCTGAGGGCATCTGAGGCCTCCCTTTCCTGAGAAAATCCACCGGCAGGGAGGACACGGCTGGGTTTCCATGGAAAGCTTCTTGCTTAGGATTCCAGCTCCGCTCCTCCTCTGTAACAGGACAAACGGAGGGCCAACGAGAAACGTGGTATCTCAGAAAACAGCAAAAATTCTGATGAATGAAACTGAATGCAACCGTGCGAACGGGGCTTATTGTCAGTTTAAATGTCTGTTCAACTTTTTCTAGCGCTGTATTAGTACTTAAACAGCTGATAGTAAAAAGCCCAGACATATTAGTTGGTAAGACTTTTTATCTCTTAAGTGTTTGTAGTTTTGTTTTTGTTTGGTCAAAGAACAACAATGAAGGAAATAAATCGTAGAAATTTCATTAATTCTAATCCATTGCATAACTTAGTATATGACAAACCAGAATTAGTCTGATGACAAATAATAGAGCGAAGGAAATACCAACTTAATAATTAATGTTGGAGGTAGCAGAGATGGCTCAGTGGTTAAGAGCCTGGCTGCTCTGCCAGAGGACTCAAGTTCCAGTCCCCTTGCAACCAGCTATAACTCCAGGAAGATCTTACGCCCTCTTCTGCTTTCTATCAGCATTGCATGCATTTGGTACAGAGATCCACAGAGACACATAAAAATCTATACATCTTTGAAAAAAAAAATCGATGTTGGGATATCCAAGAATGGTATGGAGAAAAGTGAAATTGGATCCATATATCTTTATCATAATGTTTTTGTCTGTTTGTTTTAAAGTAGAATCTTACCATGTAGCCCTGAGTTGCCTGGGGTTTCCTAGGTGGAATAGGCTGGCCTTTGGAACTCACACCATCAGGTCCAAACATGTGATAGACACCTTAAAAATAACTGAAAATGGTTTCTGTCCAAAGTAGAAGAAAGCATACTCGTATACCTATGAAGAGTCAATAATCCATTTTTAGAAAATATTATCATAATAACACAACATAAATAATTTTGTAATATATTTATAATAATGATTCATTTTTAGCTAAATAAACAACACTGATAGGACAATATAAAACAAAAATCAAATGAGAAACAAAATGAAAAATTATTCAACATATTTATTGCCTTAATTGTTAAAGTAAATACTTTCCTCTTGTGCCAGTGGTCAAAGAAGACTAAAAATCTGCTCCCCTGACAATCTGACAAGTTAAAATGTATCTATAGCATATACATAGCTTCACCACAAACTCATGAAATGCCACTAATAACTGAAAATGTTCTTTTAGGCCAATGTTGGAGGAGGATTTGTGAGAAAGAAGACCACATTATATTAGTGGTGAGCTCAATTTCTCAAGAATAAGTTCTTATTTTATTTAGCGTGTGTGTGTGTGTGTGTGTGTGTGTGTGTGTGGTAGTGGTGGGGGTCAGAGGACAACTTTCAGGTGTCATTTCTCTCCTTCCATCATGTTGGGCTTGGGGATCAAACTTGCGCCATCAGGTTTGGCCGCAGGTGCCTTGATTTGCTGAGACATCAAAGAGGCCCAAGAATAAGCTACAAAATCTTTAAAATATTCAATGTATTCATTCTAATTTGAGATCGTTTGAGAAGGAAACAAAGAAGAAATGAAGGTCTTGCAAGAGTGTTTAAATAGCAACATTGTATTTCACAATACCAATAAGCAACATCTCTAGTGAGCTGGTGCCTACCAGTTTCACCCCTAAGGATTGGTGTTCTTGGTACTAGAAAGTACTCTGCATGCTACCAACGGTAAACATCAACCCAGCTACACCCTTTGATTTACAGTGGGGACCCCCCCCCCTCGGTATGCTAATACAATAGTGACACAAAGCTTGTGGGACTAACCAATCAGTGTCTGATTTGATTTAAACTCCGGCCCCAGGGTTGGACGGCCCTTCCCCCAGCTTCCCTTCCCTTTATAATCCAGCCACTTGGATATCTGACCCTTTCCTTTCCGCTTTACCCTCCTGACCTCTTAGTCTGACTCCCCCCCCCCCCTCCTCACGTGACCCAGCTCAGGGTCATAATCACTCTGGACTCTCCCAGATGTTCCTGCCTCTGGCTATGCTCTCCCTTTTGTCTACAATAACCCATTTCCTCCACCAAAGCTAGGAGCAGCCATATCTTCCTTTTTTTTTTCTGTTCGATTATTTTACAGTTTCTGATTTTGTGTTTTTATGGGATTCCTGTGAGTGCAAATGTGTGTTTCTGTGTCTATATGTGTTTCTTGTGCTTTTTCTTTGACTCTTTTTCTTCTATTTGTCCTGTTCCTGTTTGTTTTCTTTTTTTCTTATTGTGTTTGTATGTTATTCCTTACATGACTGTTTTCTAATGAAAGATGGAAATTGTGTGGACCTGGATGGCAGTGGGGGAGAAACTGGGATAAGGGGAGGGAAACCATACTCAGAATAAATTGGATGAATAAAATCTATTTTTAATAAAAGAAATGGCTACAAATTTGCTTTCACCCTTAATAAATAGGACAATTATATGTATATCATAGATAAATTAATTAAATTAGCAACAACTCCAATACATAACTGAAAGGAAAATGGCTTCAGTTACTGCTCAATCTTGATAGGCCAGAATGCTGAGGATACACAATTAAAATTATGACTAATATGTGGATTATATTGTACATGGAAATTGTTGTGTAAAACTGACCAATACGCGGAACTGTAAGGTCCTTGGAGGTGGCTCTGGGTTCTACTTGGGTTGTCTTTTGAGGCCACGCTTCCTGGTAGACAATGATTACTCACCTAGCTAAGGGAACACGTAGATGCCTCTGGTGTTTGTCTGTGTCTCTGTCTTCTTTGACCTCCAGCAACATTGTAACAAGTCCTAGCCTGCATAAGGTTCACCTCATTTCCCCCAATTCCAACCTGCCCCAAACGCAATAAATACATCACCTATGTGCTTCTGACACCGTGCTGAGGGGTTCACCTTGTTTCTCCCAGATTCTAACCTGCCCCCAACTGCAAATACATCACCTATGGGTTCCAGATACCCTGCTAATGACCTCTGCTCTACTAAGTCTTTAGACTCTGAGTGACACACAGCTGCAGCTCAATCAACACCTACCCCGAAGTCGCATGGATCAGCAAACATTTAAAAAGATGAGTAAGCTTTGTCAAACGTCCAAAGGAAGATTAGAAAATGTGGGAAAAGACAGAGTAAGGGGCTTGGGGTTCAAAAAACAAATTGTACTTATTTCGAGGAAGGGCCAGCAGTATGGGAAAATCTGCACGGTTATATTTGAACGGCCTTAAAAAAAAGGTAAAGGAGACTAAATTTCACATCCATATATTTAAAAAATTAACTGCAATCTTTTTCCCGGAATTAGATAGCGCCTGGGCTCCCCAACCTCAAGCTACCTATTACAAAGGCAAAGATTCGACCTTCCCAGGGGGGAGGGCTCCGATCCTCAAGAAGCTGCAGCCAGTCAACTGGAACCATTCTGCCCAGAATATGGTAGAGATTCCATTAAGAGCAAAGCGCTCCTTCAAAGCCCTTCTGAGGTCGGTCTATAGGAGAATCCCGGGAGCTGAGAGATGGATAAGAGAGGATAAAGGGGGAGTCTTGTTCTTAGGAGTCCTCTGGCTCTCGTGTCGGCGTGACAGGCTGAGTTAACAGAAAACTACACATCCACATTCATTGCCAAAACAGTATCCGCCTAGCGGCCCTGCTTTCCGCTTTTTCTGATGGCGCCGAGTGCCTGCTGCATACATATTTCCTAGCAGATTGAATGGTTCAAGGATTGAATGGAGGGAAGTCGGAGACGGGAACTGGCCCGACATTATGAGGCAATCGCCGCATAAAAAGAAGTTAGCATGCATTTGGGAGGAGCATAATTTATTTGCAAGAACGCAGAGCTCTGCAGAGGACCAAATCCACGCAGCGAGCTCTTGCTGGGAACGCCCTGACAAGGAGGAAGGGGTGGCAGTCTGAAATCTCTTGGCCAGGACTACAACCGTGCAAGATCGAGGTCAAAGAGAGCTTCGCTTGAGGCACCGGCCCCCTCTCCGTCCCCGGCTCTGCCCCAGGCTAAACCCTCTTGAGCTATAAATACAACGGCCCGCGTGCAGCCGAGACACGGTGTTCCCTCGGCTAGCAGGGACAGATAACTTGAATTTGCCCTTTAAATGTCCCAAGCTGCAGGCACAGTCCCCCCAACCCAGCCCTAGCTCCCGGAAGTGTCTTCGCCCCCAATGCCCTCTGCAAAGGAGGGGGATGGAGAGGGGCTGTCCAGACACCTGCCCAGCCAATGCGCGCTGCGCGCTTGTCGGGGTCCCTCCTCCTCTCGCGAGACGCCGAGCCGGGGATATAAGGAGGGCTGCGGTCAGGCGGGCGGCCCCTTAGCGTCTCGCAGGGACGGAGACGAGGTGGCGGTACCTGGCTGGGCGTAGGCAAGAGCAAGAGAGCGGCTCCTTGTAGGCTGTGTGCGCCCCGCTGTCAGCATGGGGGATCAGGCTTTGAGCTTCGCTAAGGACTTCCTGGCAGGTGGCATCGCCGCCGCCGTCTCCAAGACCGCGGTCGCCCCGATCGAGAGAGTCAAACTGCTGCTGCAGGTAAGGGACGGCTGGTGGCGCGGGCGGCGAGGATGCGGGCGCGGCGGGGCGCAGGGATGCGGGCGGGGCGCGGGGATGCTGCTGCTGTTGCTGCGCCGTGGGCGCGCGCGCGCGGCGCTGCGGCAAATCTGTGCTAGGCCCCAAGCCCGGGGCCTACACGAAGGGGAAGGTGCCCTCTACGCAGTACAGGTCCGGCGTCAGTGGCAGATTCCTGGTGTCGGGTAGCACCCGCGTTGGGGTGTCTATATATGGAAACCCACCCGAAGCTGGTCTACCTCGAGCCAGATCGTGAGCCTGGTCCTGCAGCGGCATTCCACCCAAGGCCTCTTAGGCCGGCCTCACCCTTCGGCCGCAGCCTTTACACCTTCTTATCTGCACCCACCCTTTACAATAGAAGCATCAGATTAATCATTGACTGGAGAGCACACCGCGTCGCGTGCACCGCGCTATAGCCCGACCTTGATTTCATTCATCATTTATTACCTCTGCAAGAGACGAATTCTTTGCTCTTATTTCACGGATGGAGACTCTGAGGCAGAGATTCTGAAGTACTTTTCAGGATAAATTCAAATCGCCTTAGCCATCCTGTCCCCAAATCATTTCCTCCCTACCTGGACATCAAAGGGCGTCATCATCTGGTCCATCCCAAAAGCAAATGCTGTTCACTGGGGAATAGCCATTTGGGAGTCTGAACGATCAGCAACAAAAAAAAATGCCGCGACAGATTGGCACAGCTGTAATCGATTACTAATCTGCTTGAAAAATTTTCAGGCTCTAGAGCCTGGCGAGCATGCTCACATCATCAGAGCGCCTACTGCTCGGCTTGCTTCTCCTCAAAGGACATTAGAGAGAACTGCAGAGCTGAGGGAGGGATCTTTATCCATTTATATTTCCCATAAGCCTGCGGGGAAATTTTTTTAGTTTTTCCCTCAGATGCCTTGATAATGAATAGAATTTGGATTGTTTTTTAGCTTAGCCAAATAACTAACATTTATTGATATTTCCTTGATACTGTTTGATTTCCTGATACATTAAAAAAATTAAAGTTGTCTTTTATCTCTTGAGGAGGATCCTGGGGATGGTAATGCTCATCTGCAATCCCAGCAGTTGGTAGGCTAACACAAGACTTGAGTTCCAGGCTAGTCCTGACTACGTCAGATGATCCTATCTTTTTAGAAAAAACAAAAACAACCCCAGAAAATTGAAGGAGTACAAATCTTTTTTTTTTCTCCTGTCTTCACCCTGTCTGTCCTCTGTCACCCACCCTTCCCTACCCCCAATTAGGTCCAGCATGCCAGCAAACAGATCAGTGCCGAGAAACAGTACAAGGGTATCATTGATTGTGTTGTGAGAATCCCAAAGGAACAGGGCTTTCTCTCCTTCTGGAGGGGTAACCTGGCCAACGTGATCCGCTACTTCCCCACCCAAGCTCTCAACTTCGCCTTCAGGGACAAGTACAAGCAGATCTTTCCTGGGGGGTGTGGATCAGCATAAGCAGTTCTGGCGCTACTTCGCCGGTAACCTGGCTTCCGGCGGGGCAGCTGGTGCCACCTCCCTCTGCTTTGTCTACCCGCTGGACTTTGCTAGGACCAGGCTGGCTGCCGACGTGGGCAAGGGATCAGCCCAGCGTGAGTTCAGTGGGCTAGGCGACTGTCTCAGCAAGATCTTCAAGTCTGATGGCGTGAAGGGTCTCTACCAGGGTTTCAGTGTCTCCGTCCAAGGCATCATCATTTACAGAGCTGCCTACTTCGGAGTCTATGACACTGCCAAGGGTGAGAGGGGCTTTGAAGTGGAAGGTGTTGGGAGGGGATGTGGAGAGAGGATTCTTGTAGGGACCCCAAGCCCTTTGTTTGGTTAGTCTTTTCCCATCTCTGAGTTCTGAGGAGTTGATGTGATGTAGTTTGGGTAAATCAATAACCAAAGGAACCTCTGCGTCCTCTACTGATGTTTCCTGTGGCTTTGAGCTATTCAGAGGATGCAGAGCTGTCCCAGCACAGCTGTCTAGTTGAACTAGAAGGGAACTCCGTGGCAACGGAGCTGTAGCTTCCCTGATTAAGGGAAGGCAGCAGCCAACTTTGGTTGGCTACCCGGTTGCGTGTAAGGATTCCTTGGGAGGAGAGGAGCTGGTTCTTGTGGAAGGGTAGCAAGTGGAGTTGAGTCAGGAGCCTCGTCTACCCCTCCACCTGCTTTTTTTTTAACCAAGCTGATGAGAAAAGACACCTGATTAAGCAATTTGCTTCTTGGCTCTGCTCACAGGGATGCTGCCGGACCCCAAGAATGTGCACATTATCGTGAGCTGGATGATTGCCCAGAGTGTGACGGCGGTCGCAGGGCTGGTGTCCTATCCGTTTGACACTGTCCGTCGTAGGATGATGATGCAGTCTGGCCGGAAAGGGGGTAAGCGTGGCATGAACTCTCCTGATGTGAATCTTAGGCCTTGCCCCTGGGGACCACTCTTAAGTGCCAGCAGGCCTCGTATTTCTAAATTGAATGGCAAAATTACTCAATAAGAATTTGGGAAGCCGAGACTGTAATTTCCCCTTTAGCTTTCCCTGCAAGGATTTTTTTTTCCTCTTTGTTAATGATATTGTAAGAATATAGAAAAGGTATTTAGAGTTGGCCCTAGGCATCTAGCTTTACATAGACCTCAGGTCCTTTTTTCCTACAGCCTGGGTGCATAAGCAAGGGCATAGGATTCACTTAAAATTAGTGCTTCCCTTGTAGTTATTGGAAGTCTGAATGAGAAAGAGGATGTTTTAGCTGGATGAGAAGTGGCCTGAAGTAGTCTGCTTTGTTAGTTTTAACTTCCATAGGTAAAAGCATGAAAAGAGAACAAAACCACCAAATGTGAGGGGATTTTGTATAACCCAACAGTCACACACCTTTTCATTTTTCTTGCACAACCTTGGGCAGTGTAATCCGAGACCGGGGCTGATTTGTTCATCTATAAAAAGTCATCCACAGAGTGTAGCAGTAATACTCCTTCCCCACGTTGCCTTCCAGTTTTAGTCTGACAGTGTGTAACTTGGTTGTTTGATTGCTCCAGTTTTTACTTCGCTAATCTTGAGTTTGAGGAATAGGGATATTAGAAGGTAGCCTAACAGTTCTGCAAGGAAGAGGTCTCGTTGATTATCGCATAGGCTGGGGACCACACCATAAAGGGCATGATGTCTTTGAGGAGAAAGGAACCCTTACTCACATTTGTCTCCACAGCTGACATTATGTACACGGGGACACTTGACTGCTGGAGGAAGATTGCAAAAGATGAAGGAGCCAAAGCTTTCTTCAAAGGTGCCTGGTCCAATGTACTGAGAGGCATGGGTGGTGCTTTTGTATTGGTATTGTATGATGAGATCAAAAAATATGTCTAATGTAATAAAAACTCAAGTTCACTGGCTCCCAGGGGACTTGGCTCACAAGTTCACAGATCCATTGTGTGGTTTAACAGACTATTATTCTTAAGGAAATAAAAAGACAGATCTTGGATAAAACCGGACCATCAGGAATACCTCGGAAAAATGCTTCATTGAGTATTCATTAAACCACAAATGTATTTTATATTTATTTTACATTTAGATTCTCACAGCAAACAGAAGATAGCTTATCATACTTGTTCAATTATTTAACTGAAGAACTAATAATGACAACAAAAGTAACCAAATGTGAATCGTTAATAAAGACTACTCAATACATTTTATCTTCCTGAACTCATTAACTGCTAACATTAAAACATTAACACGTTTTCTAGCAAGATGCATTTGGCAGTGACTCTCCTATATGCATGCCCTATTGAAATAGCTGTTCTTCAAACATAAGCAGGCCATGTACTATCTTGCTACACTGTTGCTGAAGGCTCGAAAGTGGCAACATGAACAGCTTCCATGGCCCACTGTGTGTACTTGCACTATGTTAGGAACGGTGAGCCTCTGCTAAGCTTTTCAGAGAGGTAAGAATTTTGCATGCTGAGGAAGTCCTGTTTTTTTAGTTCCTGTACAGAATCCTTTTACCTAGAAATTTCCAACAAGTGGACAGTTTTCACTGAAGAACAGTTGTCTTAGTTTGGGCTGCAATGGCAAAGTGCCACACACTGTCTGCTTCATAAAACAACAAACATACTTCTCACCTTGGGTCTGAAACATCAGAGTCCATGAGGATCAACTCTGGTGAGAGCCACCTGACTTCGAGAATCTTCTTGGTGGGAAGAGGGTGAGAGAGCTCTCTGGAGCCCCCTTTGAAAGTTACTGATCACAGTGACAAAGGTACCATACTGTGTTCCTAAAGGACCTGTCTCCTAATACTGTCATCTTGAGGGTGAGGGGTTGAATTCCCGGGAGTAGGGCACATCCACCATTCAGATTTTGATGTCAGTTTTCAAGCTCGTATTTAATGCCTGGGAGGCTCTGAAAGTGAACCTGCCCTGAAGCCTAAGTGGGGGAGAAGATAAAATAGTCTTGTTCTGTAAGTTGAAGCTGTAAATCTTGGCTGGGAGTGAGCAGGAGAGGGCGATGATAGGCATGGACCTTGAAAGAAAGTAACTAGGTTTTGTATACAAAGTATCTGCTTGTACTTCCTTTCTGTACAGCTTAAGAATGAGGAGAAAGGCCTATTTGAAGGGCTTGACTCTCGGGGATTTGTGAGTAAGTATTTCAAGGGTGGGGGACAGCAGTAGAGATATGGCTCAAGGTTAAAAGGTTAGAAGTTTGGGTTTGGTTCCCAGCACCCACATGGAGATAACTGTTCAAATCCCCAATTCCAAGGGATCACGCATGCTCTCTGGTTTCCCCAGGTCCTAGGCATATACAAGTGCTGCACAAGCAGGCTTGCAGGCTAAACACACATACATAAAATTGTTTGAAATTTCAAGTGGGGAAATGAGTGCATCTGGACCAGGAAAAGAGCAGTTAATAAGTTTTCCAGTTTGTGTCCTGTTGGCAGGAAATGTCCAGATTGGGCGCAAAGTTTGGAAAGAAGGCAAATGTCTGCTTTGTGTTTCCTGATAAAAGAGCTTGGGCTTGTGCTACCCAGGCCTCTGGGTGCAACACTGGCTGCCTTGCTTTTGCCAGAACAACCAAGGTGTGTGTGTGTGTGTGTGTGTTCCATATCCAGAGTTACTTCTGATTTCAGTCTAGATAGATGGAAAAGTAAAAAGATCTCAATCCTGTCTCCCAAGGACAAGGAGCAAGCAGTGCTGCTAGGGGCCTTCCAGGTACATTATGTTGCATTCTAGAATATTAATGATGCAGTGATGTTTCTGGCAGACAAAAGCAGCACAAGCTAGTAGGGAAAACTACCTTTATTGCCTATCTACAACTGGGGCTTTTCTAAACCTAAGGGTTTAGACTGACAGGCCACGAACGTAATTGGGAACTGGAACTGGCTGCGGGTGAACAAAGAGGAGGTCATTACAGCCCAACCAAGAGCCGAATTGTTTCCATCCCCCTCCCCCACTTGCATGCAAGGAGCAGAGTGGAGGAACTGGCTGCCTGTTAAACTGTACATTAGCCACGTCATCTGCCGTATGCACATGACCCAAGTGCTGCCTTTCGGGCTTTCTCCCGCCTGCTGAGGTTAAATCCAGTACTCTTTGCCCCAGAGTCCTGCTGAGCTGACCCTACTACAGCTACTTCACTCAGTAAGAATTCCTAGAAGGAAGCAAAGTCTGAAGGTCTGGAAAAGGGGATCACACTAAAGTGAAAAGCTAGAATTCCATGCCAGACCCTTAAGAATCCCACCTCTGGGAATCTCTGCCAAAGCCATAACAGTAGACAGCTCTTGGGAGACAAAGTATGGAATCTTAATTCTAGAGGGAGGTGCTTGCTGCCAAACCTGAAGACCTGAGTGTAATCCCTTGGACTCACGTGGTAGGAGAAAACCGACTCTTAGACGTTGTCCTTGGACTTGATCATATGTGTACTATGGCACTTACATGTCATGCCCCAAAATTAAAAAAAAAAAAATTAAAACCAGAGATGGCCCACAGCCTCCAGAGTCTCCATTACAGATTCAAAACACAGATACTGACCCTGGAAAGATGACTCAATGGTTAAGAGCACTTGCTGCTCTTCTTCGGTTTCAAGCACATATATCTTGCAGGGGATCCCTTGGTATCCCTATATGCATGTGGTACACATACCTATACTAGGCAAACACACATGAATAGCAATAAATCTTCACAACAGACAGATGCCAACATAAGTTATCGGATGCAAAAGCAAGAGAATGAACTGAAGTAGTCAATGTGTCATCAGAGTTCCATGCTGGGCGGTGGTGGCACACACATTTAATCCCAGCACTCAGGAGGCAGAGACAGGCAGGTTTTTGTGATTTTGAGACCAGCCTGCTCTACAAGACAGCCAGGGCTACACAGAGAAACCCTGTCAATAAATAAATAAATAAATAAATAAATAAATAAATAAATAAATAAATAGTGATGCCACATACAGCAGGTCAAAAATAATGCAAAGGAGAGAAAGGCTTTGGCATCTGTACTTGCTAGCTTTATGTCAATTTAACACAAGCTAGTCATCAGAGAGGAGGGAGCTTCAGAGAAAAAGGCTCCAAAAGACCCTCTGTAGGCAATCCTGTAGGAGCCGTGGTTCTCAACCTCCTTATTGCTGTGACCTCATGTTGTGGCCCCAACCAGAACATTATTTTGTTGCTACTTCATAACCAAAATTTTGCTACTGTTACGAACTGTAATTAAATATGCAACCCCTGGGGGGGGGGGTTCAAGGCCCACAAGTTGAGAATCACCTCTGTAGGGCATTTCTTGTTCTTAGGGATTAATTGGGGGGGGGGGCAGCCCATTGTGGGTGATGCCATCACTGGGCTGATAGTCCCGAGTTCTTTCAAGAACCAGACTGAGACAGTCATGAGGAACAAACCAGTCAGCAGCACCCTTCTATGCCCTCTGCATCAGCAAACATTTCCCCACCTCACGTAAGGAAAACCAGTGCATACCTGAAGATGGACTGGCAAAGGTAGAGAGGGGAGCAAGCAGAGACGACCTTTGCCCATCTTTCTATACTCCCTGTGCTCGGCCCTGAATACAAACAAGCTGAATACAAACAAGCAGGAAGTCGGCCTGTTGCTTTCCACGAGGTGTTTCTGGAGCTCTCATGATGAACATGCTAGTTAGCATGTAGCGGCAGCAGGAGGTGGCAGCTTCCGACCCAGCCTGACAAAAGGCTAGAGGCTGAGAGATACATTGTATCCTGGAAGTAGTTCCGAAAGACAGCTCCGGGAGCCAGCAAGATGGCTCACAGATAAAGTCACTTGCCAGGTATGTGTGACAATGTTCAGCTCCCAGAACCCAGAATCAGGTAGAGCAAAGTTGTCCTCTGACCTTTATACATGTACCAGAGGGCAAAACACTATGCAAAAGTAAAAACACCTGTGGGAATGAAGAATTTCTAAAGACTTTCTATTTCATATGACCATTGATTTCTTCTTCTTTTTTTTGGGGGGGGGCAAATGTTTAGGATGTAATATTTATTTTAGAAATTACGCTGGCTTAGTAAAGTGATGGCTTGTTGGCTCTCCTCTGAAAACCATGATGTCACTACACTGAACATCAGCTAGGTTCCCTCTTGCTGAGCGGGTCCAGTAAGAGAACTGATGGTTATTGCTCAGGCAGGCACAACATGACTGCACCTGAGGGTTATCGTGCCATGCTGGTCATTGTTGTGGTCTATCGGTGTCAGAGTAAGACTCTTGGTTGCTTACTTCCTTTGGAAACGTGAATGGTGTCTTCTGGTACCCTGAAATCTAGTGCTCAGGGAGGAGGCTCTCAGCTCAGTTCCAACTCGGGGTCTCTGGGCCTGGCGTGCACAGTGTGTGGTCACAAATGATCTGATGTGCAGGTGTTTCCAGCAATAGGGATTTATCTTCTGCCTCTAGGGGACAACGTAAAAACCATTTCTATCTTTACAAATAAAAATTACCTGCCACAATACAAGCCCATTTGTGCTCTGCATCCTTCATCTGTGCAGAGAAGAGTTTATGCACCTGTGGGAGCCACTAGCGATTTCTACCTGTGGCTCCAGCTGGTTTGAGACATGATCCATCATCAAACAGCTCAGGCTGGCCTGGAACCCGCTTGTAGTGGAGGATGACGTAGAACTTCTGAGCTTCCCGCCTGTTGGGCTTATTTATGTGCTGAGAAGGTACTCAACCACCCTGAGCTCAAGGGCATCAGTAAGCCTGCTTTAAAAACAAAGCAAAAAAAGCCAGGTGGTGGTGGTGCACACCTTTAATCCCTGTACTCAGGAGGCAGAGGCAGGTGGATCTCTGAGTTCGAAGCCAGGCTGGTCTACAGAGTGGGTTGAGGACAGTCAAGGCTATATACACTGAGAAACCTTGTCTTGAAAACAAAAACAAAAAATAAATAAATAAAAATAAAGCATCTCAACAATAGCGACACTCATTCAAGCTCTAAAAGAATGTCCATTATACTGAAACATTATAGCAATTTTACAAAATGAATCAAATCATGTGGTTTGAGAAAATGCTGACCAGGAGCATCATTTTAAAGAAATATTCCCAAGAAATACCACATTTTCAAAAACACTAAAAATACCATCCAACTGGCAACTTCATTCTAACTTGTAGTTTTGTAGGGTACATAGAAATTCTTATTCTAAGTATATGAACAATCAAAACCTGGTTCTCTTTAATCTTTTCTTTCTTCACTAGGCCACGCTAGTTTCTTCATGCCCAAAAATGACAAACTTGAACACTTTAAAGAAAGATGGTTTAAAAGTTTGCTAATCTTTATTCATGAACATAAGCAATTCAGCCATTAGCAGTGAGCACATTCTATGACGGTATACAGTCACTTACATTAAGATGACACAGTGTTTGATCGCTAACTAAGATAAAGTTTCATCTTCAGCTCTACATCAACCTTAATACTCTGGAGCTCTGCATCCATCTGGAGGTGAGAAGCAGACCAATCCGTTTTGAGGCTTGGGCGGGACACAGCTGCATGGCTTTATTTTACAGGCAAACCACAAAGTTTAAGTGGAATAACTGTCAAGAACAGTTTTTAATGGAGACCGAAAAAAAAAAAAACTGGGGGAGAAAGAGGTAGTAGCTACTGCTTAAGAAATAATTTTAATAGTTTGAAATCTTTGACCAAATCTTACTAGAAAAGGAGGTAATAACATCTGATAAAGATGAGAACAGTTCTCGGCGAGCTCTGGCTATGGACCAGCACGCTTTCCAGCTGCAGTTGCGGAGCTTCAGTAAGGACAAGCCAGCCCCTGCACCACAGCCCTCCACAGTGTTTATTGTGCGGGGGAAGCTGGAGACACTCTGTACTCACGACACCTCCGCTACAAATGCCTCCTAACCTTAGCTCACATCAGAGAATTCTGTTTGTAGTTCCTACCCAGCCTCCTATCATCATTATGTAGCATTTACAACACTGTGAACTGTTTTTAAAAGATGGTTGCCCTTTTCTTGAATCCCTGTTATCAGTAATACTTAGACAAACTTTTTTCAAATAGTAAAAACTAAGGCATAAATTAGCATTTTAAATCAAAGTACAGCTTTATCTATGGGACCTGGAGAGATCAAATAAAATGTACTCACAGGCTATGCCACTGGGAACAGAAAATGTTTTATATACACACACTTTTCCCTCAAACTTACATTGTAAAAAGTGACCAACTCACTATTGGGCAAATGCCAAAATGCTGCATTTTGTTGTCACACAAACTTTAAAAGTTAAAAAATTCAGACAAAAATAAAACCTTTGTTTATATAGCTGAAGGTTATGTAAAGCAGCTATAAAATCTTGTTTACTAGAACAAAGAGAGAGATCTCAAATAATGTTAGTCCCCAGGAAGCAGCAGAGAAACCTCCAGTCGTGCTGTGTTACATTCACTGTGTGTGTGCTGTGTGTACGTATGTGTGTAGTGTATGCATGCACATCTACCATATGTGTGTGTGTGGTGTATGCACATCTACCATATGTGTGTGTGTGTGCGTGTGTGGTGTATATATATCTACCATATGTGTGTGTGTGTGTGTGTGTGTGTGGTGCATGCACATCTACCATATGTGTGTGTGTGTGTGTGTGGTGTATGCACATCTACCATGTGTGTGTTTGTGTATGTGTGTGTGGTGTATGTGCTCAGCAATCTTTTTAGCCTCATCATTCCCAACCTTTGCTGCTCTAAAACACAACCTATTAAACTAAGACCAACATCGTATGACCTGGCATTGGTAAAGCACAGGCGGCCTTGGTGCTAACGAGGGGGACGCAGGTGTGGCAGACAGGCTACACTGTAGGAGCACTGAGACCTGACAGAGCTCACTGTGGCTGGGGAGAATTCCTATTTCAAGAAAAACGTGTCACTGACTATGAAACTTATTTATACGTCCTAAAGGTACACTAACAAGACCAGCAATGAAAAAGTTATGACTATGAAATACCACACTTTGTTCATAAAGTAACTGTCTTCAGGCTGACACAAACATATTTCAGTCTTCATAGTCAACTATACTATTGCGCCTATGCGTCATGTGTCACGAGCCCAGCAGGATAAACAGGCCTTCAGATGTCAGACTAGTAAAAATGGTGCTTCTCGGATTTAGCCAAACCAAACTAAGAAAATTCACAAATGTTTAAGGCAGTAGCTCTAAGAAATGTGTGATTAGTTTTTCTTGTTTATAACTGGTTTTTCTAAAGCGTTTCTTCCGGGCTCTAACCTTCTATTAATACAGCAAGTATACAATGACAGCACACACTAACAGTATCATTTCAGACACTCGCTAACATACCCTGGGGATGCTTCTTGGTTCTTCAAGCTGGGAATATTGCTCACTGACCCAACAAATATTTGCTTTTGTTTATGATGCAAATGATCTGGCTACAAACCAGCCACAGGATTACAGTAGGCTGTTAAAGCCACCTCTTTCCTCAGAATCCGTGAGTACTTTACCTGACTGCATAAAAACACAAAACAGGAGCTTCTAAAGCAAGCCACTGTTACTCAGTGTGCAATGGTTTGGAGTGGCCAAATCAAACTCTTACAGAGAGGAACCTCTGGTGAATCAAGAACTACACCAGTACAAGCTGCTCACCCTCCTCATCAAACTGAAATCAGCTCGTCCATGAAAACAAATTTCAAGACTTTTTTCATAAGGAGTGTAACAATCACATAACCAAGTGATGGCTCATGTGGCAGGCACTCTAAAGACACAGAGGCATGAGACGCATACAGTAACGCTTACAATAACTGAAAACAACAGAGTAAGCAGAGTGTGTCCTGGCCCCACAGGGATCACCACTGTCAGCATCACTAGTGAATTTCCACGGCAAGAGCCATGCACAACACCGTTCTCTGTTAAACATACACAGAGCTCCTATACACACACGCCACCACATGAAACACTGATTTTTACATCAAAGTGTGTTTTGGTAACAATTTTGCGCTGAAAAACAATAAATTATACTCATTATTGTATAAATTGTTGAAAAAAGTATTACAGATGTTTACAAAGAGTTACAGTAATACATAAAAATACATTGTTAAAATAAGATGAACAATGTATACCATAAAAATAGGTTTTATAACCAAGCAGTACGAACATTCCTGGGTTTCGGTCTTAGCAAAAAGCCACTGGATGCGTCCAACATTGATCGATCAGTCTTACAACTGAAGCCACTGGTTGCACTGGATGTCCTGGAAGCTCCTCCTGAACATACACAAAGATAAAACAGTCTCAATTATCTGAGCCAAGTACACAAGTCATCAGCTGATAAACCTTCTGTCCTCATTTTAGGTCCAAACTGGTGTCCTTCCTCCAGATGTGTCTAATACTCTCATGAGATGACTTTCAATAGAACTGTACTCTGAGATTCGTGGAGCTTAAAAGCTACTGAAGTGATTCAAGTGAAAACCAACACTTTGCATAATCATTTATATGTTTACTGACGGTTTTTTATGTTCAAGGCACAATACTAACTATCAGTTACTAGAATAAGGCTGTGTCTTAAGTTAACTAAAATAAACCATGTTTAAAAATGAGTGAGATGATCAGTCAATGACTCGTCACATAAGCACTGGGAACTCTCAGCACTACCGGGGTCCAATTTTCTTTAAAAATAGCTTAATTTTTTTAAGAGAAATACAGTTTCGAATATATACATGATGCCACAGCATCCACTTTGGTAAAGGAATGGTCTGACTTTCTGTTGTATACCCAGTACTAAAATTCCTACAGCTCTAGGGTACACAGCTGGCTCAGTCTCTAACTGATCACGTATCAAGCACTAAAATGAATTACAGCTGTAGCTTGTTGATTTTGTTTTAGCTATCTAGTAAGGACATGAAAGATGTATCTAAGGGTTATAAGGTATTAGTAACTGAGAGAATGTTTCAGCCACATTCATTAGCCTATCAATTTATTCTTTAAAAACACAAACTGAATTAAAAGACTTTTCCAGTGTCTGAGAAAACACTGCTATTTTCACTCATTTTATCTTTTGTTTTTCTTCTTATGCTGCCATTACATTCTGTACATGGAGCCTGAAATTCAATGAACTATAAGAACATGCCTGTGAAAACTAAAATGCATTCCAAAGTTAGCATTTTAAATCTCTATCATTAGAACACAAATCACACTTTTTATTTTAAAAAACTAAAAGACTCAAAAAATAAATAGAAAATAGCTTTGATAATCTTACTCAGTGGGCTATAATGGCCAAGAGTAGATCTCACTCGTCTAACGGATGGGGAAGGGTTGAGATAGCCCATATTTCGATGATAGTCCATCAGCTGCTCAGAGCGCTTCATGCCAACCGTTGGTTTCACAGCTTCAAGCCGTTTCAATAAAGCCTTCACAAAAATATGAAAGTTAATACTGTAATGATCTGTCCTGTCCCTTTAAAAGACACACCCTGCCCCCCCAACCTGGTTCCGCTTCCAGTCTGAGCTCCCTTCCCTTCTCTCTTTGGAAGAGGTGGCTGCTGCCATGCCTCCTCCCTCCCTTCCTCTCCCCCCTCTCCCCCTTCCCTTTCCTTCCATAACCCACTAAATAAATATTCAAGCTCTTTCTGCATGGCGTGCCTATATGTCTCTGTCTTTCACCTGCCGTGGTTCCTTGTGGGACAGGCTGCCCTGCCAAAGGTCAGCCGTGGTCTCCCCCGCCCCAGCCCTAAACCACCTGCAGTGTCCCAGTGTCCCAATGCCACCACTTGGGGAACAGTGCTGTTTTATTTTTACTATTACAAATCCTACATAAATACCAATAATTTCTAAGAGGTCAGATAGTCTATAACTTGAAATTCGCTAAGGAAAAAGTGTTTAGTTACTCCACATATACCAGAGATGTTCTGACCTGGGGTGAAGAATATATGGCCACCCCAAATATTTTTCCACAGACCCACAGAGAAGTATAATTTCCCCTCTTCAAGGGCAACAAAAAAAGACTTTACAGAAAACCACAAACAAAGAGTGCAGAGTTGTGAAGCCTAGGCCTAATAGATACATCTACAAAACAAAGCTCAGGGAACACTGATGAAGAGGGGTTGGCAAGACTGTAGGAGCCAGAAGATCAGGGCATTTGCAGTGAGACTGTCTCCCAGCAATGTCCACTACACACGTAGATAGAGCCTCAACAAGAACAATAAATATACCAGAGTGGACAGAAAAAGTCCTCAAGGACTACAATCGAGAGGACGACTAGAGAGCAGTGGAAACTGGGAGCCTGGGCCTATAGGACTAAGCGGGCTGCTGTGAGCACCCTCTAAGAAAGCTCTATCTTGCCCCTAGCCTCCTCTTCTGGCTGTCATGAAATAAGCAGCTTCCCTCCACCATGCCCTTCTATCATCATGTGTCTACCTGTCCTAAGTCCAAAAGCTGTAGTGTGAGTCAGTAATCCTTTCCTCTCCTAATTGTTAACCTCAGACATTGTCATAGCAGCCCACAGACAGCCATCACAGACCTGCCAGTCTTTGGAAAGGGACTACAAGAGCAAATACAGGAAACTTGATTTCCTCGTATTAATGTCAGGCATAGGAGTTATTATGCTAACAGTCCAAAGGTAAACCTTTGAAATCACCACCAATTATCAAAGTTATGACAAGTTCTACCTCTATACACTAGAGAGCAGAAGTGTTGACTGCAGCCATGCCTCACACAGAACACAAGGAAAGGCTGTGTGAGCACTGACCTCAAGCCCCATCCATACTTTCAATTTCGACTGCCTAGTTGTTTTCTGTACTGGAACTCCCTCCTGCTACTATCCTATGTTTCTGTTTTATTATTTTTACTTGTGTCTTCGTTCTCGTTACTGTTTTTCTACTCCCCATGCCCCTGCCCTGGTAAGTGGTATTTTTGTCGAAGCTGGTCTCCAACAGAACTGATTCACAGTTCTGTTTTACTCGTTCCTTAAAACATACGGCCCTTTCTGGTGCAAACTGATTTTTATCTTAAGAGTCTGTAGATAGCACTAAGACAAGTTTTCTTCCCAATCATTTTCTCTCCAGCTTAAGCACACCACTCAATGTGTAGCATTTTACAGCGTCACTGTTGTGAATCACTGTAACACCCTTTCCAGACACTTCCTCAGCCTAGTGCTTTGCTCACAGCAGTTCCCCTTCCGCCCTCTGATTCCAAGGTTCCATCACCAACCAGCATCGTCAACATTTCTTTTTTTTTAAATACTTATTTATTTATTATGTATACAATATTCTGTCTGTGTGTATGCCTGCAGGCCAGAAGACGGCACCAGACCTCATTACAGATGGTTGTGAGCCACCATGTGGTTGCCGGGAATTGAACTCAGGACCTTTGGAAGAGCAGGCAATGCTCTTAACCACTGAGCCATCTCTCCAGCATCGTCAACATTTCTGAGCCATTCTCAAGAAGGCATAACCGGTAATTGTAGGACCCAGCCATGACAAGCTCAACCGAGGCCTGAGTCTCAGTAGTTTACCCTAAGGAAATACCTGGTTCCAATTAAGACCACAAACTGAGACCACCCAGGCATCACCCAGGAACAGACCATTCAAAGGAAATTCCTAATGTTCCAACTATTGTAGATAGGATCACCTGCCAGCACACAGCCACTGCTTTTTATACTAGGACACTCCTAGACAAATGTCAGCCAATCAGGGGTCCTGAACCTTAGAAATCCCTCACTCCCACCTTTGCTACTACAAAAACTCAACCCCAACTGAGCTGGGGCTCTCTGACCACTCCAATACAATAGACACATAGAGAATCCGAGTTTGTAAACTTGTATAAGAATTTTACATACAGGACTGGGTCTCTTGGTTAATTTTGGGAGGACTCTGTGATCTGGGCATAACAATAATAAACTAAGCCAAAATATTCAGGGGAAGCATTGTTCAGAGAAGAGAGGAACAAAGTACGGTTAGAAATCCAAGCGTGTGACTGACACATCAAGTAGATATAACCACAACTTCACTGCTGTCAGCCGGGGGGGGGGGGGGGGGACCTCTGTTCCCTTCAGAAGCCAGAAGCTACAATTAGTTCTCGTTGCGCTCAGTTAGGCTATGGCTCTGTTCCATCTGAATGTAGTTTCTATACACTTTCTAAAATTACACAGCATCTTTCTTTGTAGACAGAAGAGCTGCACAATAGCTGCCAAATTCTCCTAAAATGATGTTCTTGCACAACAAAATTCGTAGGCATTATGTTTTCAAAGCATTTTACTGGAAAAGATAAATTTCTAATAATCTTGACATTTTCAGTTAATCTGCTAATATTGTATGTGTACATATATATGTGTGTATTTTTTCTTCCTTTTTTTCTAGCACAGAAACAATGTTGGTTGGGAGATATAGCTCAGCCTGAGTCCTTTGCAGCAGAGTCAACTGTTTTTTGTTTTGTTTTGTTTTCGAGACAGGGTTTCTCTGTAGTTTTGGAGCCTGTCCTGGAACTAGCTCTTGTAGACCAGGCTGGCCTCAAACTCACAGAGATCCACCTGCCTGTGCCTAGTGCTGGAATTAAAAGCTTGCACCACCACTGCCTGGCTTCAATTGTTCTTAACTTCTAAATTTAGCATGTACAAAAAACCTGAAGCTAGGACTGCTGGGGATTCATTAGACCATGTATGGAGAAAATAGTAATGTTTACAAAATTTCACCTAGTTGGATGAATTCTTTAAATCTTAAGAAAACTTCAGTGCTTATCTACCAGAGGTAAAACACTATAAAAATGATGAATATTAAAATTTAAAATAATTTTCCAATAAAGTTTTAAAAAGCCTCATAAAACTACAACTCCTTCTGTACTCTGATAGGCCACTTATGCAGAAACTTAGGGAAATGAGAGAAAACATACAACTTTCCAAATCACATGAAACTTTAAAAAAATGTTACAACACTGTAACGGAGTGACAAAAAGATATAAGCATCTAAAAGACTTGAAAGAGTGGAGGAGGGGAAGAAGTACCGGGTACTAAAATAAACTTAAGTAGGAGGGTAAGTTCTAGTGTTCTATATGACAGTAGGAGGTCTATCACTTATAAAAGTTTTTTTAGAGAACTGGAAGAGAGTTTGGAGGCCTAGATTACAAAGAAATTTCTTTAAAGAGAACGAAATTCTACTTATTCTAATTTAATCATTCTGTACTCTATGCATAATTACATGCTAACAGTTA
This sequence comes from Alexandromys fortis, assembly GCF_014885135.2. Lineage (NCBI taxonomy): Eukaryota > Metazoa > Chordata > Mammalia > Rodentia > Cricetidae > Alexandromys > Alexandromys fortis. The sequence goes on from NW_026067938.1 coordinate 7,537,009, forward strand.
CCTGCAACGAGACTGGGGGCTTACAGTGTAGTGTAGGCACTGACTGTTTCTTAGTCAAACTATTTGGTAGGCATGTTAGGGCCAGAATAAAAGTGAAATAACATACAGCACCCATAACAGTACCCATACACTACTTGAAATCTAATGTAAGACTTTTGTTAGCATTAACATTCCTTTGTACAGTTTTCTAATTGCCTGACATACAAGAATATAACATCTTCAGGCTAGGTTATAAATTACATAACAGCCAGCAGTATTTCACATTTTTCTACTGCTTTATAGAAAAGACATTACTACTGTTTAATAATCAAAATGATAGGAATAGTTCTTTAAAAGCTAAATTATGGGTTAAGACGGCCATTCAAACCAGACTCCATGAATGAAGTTCAAAATAATTTCTCCAAAACTTTTCTTGAGAAAGTTGTATTTTTTTTTAAAATTTTTTTTTATGGTTTATTTAGCTTTATTTTATGTGCATTGGTGTGAAGGTGTCAGATCCCCTGGAACTGGATCTTCAGACAGTTGTGAGCTGCCATGTGGGTGCTGGGAATTGAACCCGGGTCCTCGGGAAGAACAGTCAGTTCTCTTAATGCTGAGCCACCTCTCCAGCAAAGTTGTATTTTTTTTAAAATTACATCTATCAAGGCAAATGGTGTTTTCTTATATATACACATTATAAAATGAATAGTTACACTAGTCAACACACCAGCTCACAGTAACCATTTGTGTGTGAAAATTATAGTCTACTACACTGTCTACCAGGTTTCAGGTATGCAAGCTAAGAAAGTTCTGGAGACCTACTGTAAGTAGTGACAGGTGGTACTTCTGCTTTATGTTTGTCTAAATATTTCCTTTATATACTTCTCAGGAAGTACTCTTGAAAAAAATGAACTCACTCCTCTTTTGGTACCAATGGTGAATGAATGCTAACAATCCAGCAGATACAGCGGAGAATCACTCATTGTTTTCAAAGTGGTGAGGCAGACTCTAAAAGGTCATTTAAAAAGTATCCAAAAAAGCCAGGCGGTGGTGGCACACGCCTTTAATCCCAGCACTCAGGAGGCAGAGGCAGGCGGATCTCTGTGAGTTCGAGACCAGCCTGGTCTACAGAGCTNCATGGCCTATGAACAGCTTTCTGTCTACCACGGAAGGATAAGGGGTAAAGCTCTAGTGAGCAAACACATTATAGAAGAGTATGTGTATCTGATTCCAGGGTACCATGTGCTGAAACTGTATAGTGATTTAACTAATCAGGAAACTAGGAAATTTTTAGTATTTTCTTTTTCGTTGTTTTGTTTTTTGAGACAGGGGTTCTCTGTGCAGCACCAGCTGTCCTGGAACTTGCTCTGTAAGCCAGGCTGCCTTGAGCTCACTGAGACTTGTCAATTTTTACCTCCTGCAGTATTTTCCTTAGTACACGCTAAGAGACAGACATGGTTAACTTCTAGACTCGCAAATTACCACAGTTTATGCATGTGTAATCTATGCCTGCATTTATGTAAATAAACTTGAAAAGTTGGCTATAATTTTCTGTTCGTTGTACTTACAAGTCAGTACAAATGCAATTGTTCTGATGACTAAAAGATGTGTTACTTACCAAATTTTCTCTTTCAATCCTTTGTTGTTCCCTCTGTCTGTTGAGAGCACTATGATATAACTTAGGGGGATGGCCAATCGATCTTCCGGGAATTGTACTTTTGCTTCCTGGTTTTTCAGCCTGTCTTGATAATTCTTTCAGAAGCCTCTGATTTTCCCGATCAATCTGTCTCACCTCTTCTCTTGTGAAAGAGTAGTTTTTCCTAGGCATTACAGAAGGCTGCTCAAAGTGATGTTTTTGTGGTCCCTTTTTATCTAACTGCAGAAAAGCTGCAGAAGTAAACAAAAAAAGTGAAAGTGGCTAAGCAAAGTAGCTATGATGGCACATACTTTAATTCTTAAAAGTATAATCTAAGTTAACAGAAGGTATGAAATGAGCTAATGGTTTATTTGTGTAGCGTAGAGTTCTATGTTCTAACTGTGGGCATAAGCTGGTGCACACCAGAGTACTGAAGGTAGACACCACACGATGCCAGCTCCTAAGCAGCTGATTCACACAAGCTATTCTTGCCACACCAGCTTTAACAGCTAGGGACTTTAGGAGCCTCTGCACTGTGTGCTCTGATACAATAATTTAGGTACTCTTTTGGTAATGGGAGGACAGAATTTTACAGTAACAACAGATGTTCTTGGCAATGACTGAGGGAAACAATGGCAAAAATTCAGACCAGTCTAGAATTAACAGCTTAATCTGAAAGTATTACACCATGAAATCCATAGTTTTAATATTGTTATAGTACTTCTGCTGTGAATGCCAAACATTCTATTTTGTATTAAGTATAAGCTGAAATGAACACATTAGATAAAAGATATTTCTAGCCAAGAAAAAAAATTGCACACTATGATTACCAAATAATTTTTGTTGGGTGGTGGTGGGAACTGAACCCGGGGTCTTGTCCATTCTAGCCAAGCACGGTACTACTGAGCTACGTCCTCTGCCTGAAAAGAATTTTTAACAACATGCTTAAAAAATTGTTATAAAAAGTTTCGGTAAGCATGACTATTACAACCCACTTGTGAACGCTTCTAAAACCACCGAGTTTGGTGACCGTTCCTACTTCACCATATTCTAAAGTAGTAATATATTTTATCAGATTAACAAGTTTAGTTTTGTTTTGGTTTCATATTTTTAAGAATTAAAAAAACAACCCATACTATTCTGTGTGTCCATGATCCGTGTTCTCTGGGGGCATGCCAGTGTGCACATGGAGGCCAGAGATGCTCCTGTGGACGTGGCTCTCCCCTTCCACATCCATGTACATTCCAGGGGCTGAACTCGGGTTGTCAGTCTTGTTCAGAAGTGCCCGACAATGCCTACTTGTTATCTCCACAGCGCTTAAAACAGTATCTTTTTAAAGTAATGTTGCTACTTGACTACACACGATTTCTTTTTACATGTCTAGTCTAGCATCTTACTCTGCTAGACAGTGATGTAAACAGAAGAGGTATTTTTAACCTCCATTTTACAATGAGTTTAATCCAATCACTTGGGCAAGAGAGAAAAAATAGCAGTAATTTTATTTCTTATATTTATACCAAAGACTACTGAAGATTATAGAAACAAAACAGATAAAGCAGTAGCTTCCTCAAGAAAAAACAAGGAATTGATGGTTGATAATTAGTGAATGGTAGCTGAAAACCACACCAGTGATAAACTTGAGTGACAGATACATGTTCTGAAAGTTTCACATACACTATACATACCAAATTACCTTCCAATACCTATGTTTATATCTGAAAAGGTTTCTAGATTAATTTAGCTATGTAGAGGAATATTATTTTAAGGTGTGTGATTTTGTTTATGCTGCATTTGCTATCCCTGTGAACTGTGATTCTTTGCCTGTCTAAAACACCTGATGGTCTAATAAAGAGCTGACCAGCCAATAGCAAGGCGGGAACAAGCATAGGTGGAGCTGGCAGACAGAGAATAAATTAAAGGAGAAATGGGGGAGAACAGGAGAGGAGGACATCAGGGGCCAGCCCCCCAGCCAGCCACATGTCAAGAGTGAAAGTAAGAGATATAGAAGAAAAGGGAAAAGCCCAGAGGCAAAATGTAGATGGGATAATTTAAGAAAGGCTGGCAAGTAACAAGCCAAGCTATGGCCATTCATAAATAAATGAATAAGTCTCCATGTGTGTGTGATTTATTTGGGAGCTGGGTGGTAGCCCCCCCCAAAAGTCAAAAGAGTAAAACATCACACAATATATCTATATATGAAATTCTTTAGAATCTCATTCTAAAGGAAATTAAGCTATATTTCCTAATGACACCTTTTTAAAAGTAAAAATAAATAAATAAAAAGTTTACCTCATTAAACAATCAAACAACAGCCTCCAAAGGGCAGTATTTAAACTTTTCCTTCATTGAAAACCACAAAACAAGGTACTTACTTACTGAAAACAGGTATTACTATGACATTTTTAAAAAGTGACTCCATGCTGACATAAAAAATATGATCCAATTCTTCTAAATAAAAACATTTAAAAATAAGTTTTAACAAATTCCTTATTTAAGAAATATAAATATTGCAAGTGGGAAAAAAGGAATATAGATATGTAGATGCATCTATCTAAACTTACATATTTACAAATAGTTTTCTCTGGAATTTTCCTTTGAGAAGCAATGCCATACAAGCTCTACGTGTAGCTCTGGGTCTGACTCCTAGCGTCTCACAGAACTGGGTGGGAATGGTGGCAGGTGCGGCCGTAGTGCAATCTGATTCTAGCACTGGGAGGTGGAGGCAGAAGAACTGGAAGTTCAAGGCCATTCTCAGCTACTAGTGAGTTCTAGGCTAGTCTGAAATACATGAACCCATCTCAAAATAACAAAATAAAAATCTGTTCTGTAGACAGTCATGATCTCTACAGAAAAACCCACTATAGCTATTTTATATCAGATCTAAATTTACAAGATTAAAAAAAAGGATTTATATATTTTATGTATATGGTCAGGTCCCATGACAGATGACTGTGAGCCGCATGTGGTTGCTGGAAGAGCAACTAGTGCTCTATCTGTTGAGCCTTCTCTCCGGCCCTATAAGATGTCTTATCTGCCTGCCAATTAAAAACTTGCTAGATGAGAAATTTTGTGACATTATTTTGTGTTCCCCTCCTTTGGATTTTTGTAGGCTTCCTACAGCTCTGACCAACAGAGTACTGTCAAAATGGTAAGTTTTAATTCATTTTAAATATAAAATTTTTTCCTTTGTTTTTTTTTGAGACAGAATTTCTCTGTGTGTACCTTTAAATATAAATTTTTAAAGATTCATTTTGTTTTTATGTTTTTAGTTTTATTTATGAGTATGGGTGTTATGCCTGGTACCCTGGGAGGATGGAAGAGAGTGTCAGATTCTCTGGAACTGGAGTTACAGATGGCTGTGAGCTGCCATACAGGTGCTAGGAATCAAATCCATGTACTCTTAAAAAGCAGCCAGTACTCTTAGCCATTGAATCATCTCTAATCCCCAAGATTAATTTTATTTATGTATATGTGTATGTGTGTGTGTGTTTGCCACATGCATGCAGGTACCCTTAAAGTCTAGCAGAAGTGTAACAGTCCCTGAAGGTGTACTTACAGGAGGAAGTGAGCTCCCTGATATGAGATCTGGGCCTAGTTTGTGACTTTCAAGCCTAGGGGCTCTGTACACTCACGCGCGCGCGCACACACGCACACACACACACACACACACACACGCACACACGCACACACACACACGCTTTGTTTGCAGGAATACTTGTGCCTAGAGCTACACACACCTGATAGTAACTTGAGGTTGTCATATGTGAGACCCAGATCATTAAAAGGAAGCCACATAAAGAAACTTCCATCGTATCATTTAAGACATCTGAGTTGTTGCTTCATACAACTTGAGTTTTGTGATTTGTTATCAGAGCAGCAGGTACCACTACAATATCTAGTACAAGGAAATGAAATTCTACTATGACAAGCCCAAAGTTCATGGCTCGAGGTATGAAACCTGATGGCAGTTAAGAGCTAGAGGAGCCTGGAGAAAGATGTTACTAGGGGCTGGAGAGGCGGCTCTGTGTTTCAGAGCACTTGCTGCTTTTGCAGGATGCGTCTGGTTATCAGCTGTGGGCTCACAACTATCTGTAACTCCAGTTCTAGGGGATCCAAGCTCCTCTTCTGGACTCCTATGAGATTTGCAAGCACATGTTGCACGCACACATCTACTTACATTCATAAAATGAATCTAAAAAACAAAAGAACTGACCGATTGTTTAGCAGCACTGTTATGGGGACAAGGAAGATGGGAAAAATTCCTACTGGTGGATTTGGGCTAAGATATTCAAGCAGGACATTGAAAATACAATGGCTTACATTATCCATATAAGACAGGATAGACAAATACAATCTAAAACCAGGAATTGATCAGTTTTCAAAGAAAATACAGAAGTGATCTAAGAGCCAGGACTTACAGGGTTCAGAATAAAACAATTACTCATCCCTTATCTCCCCCAATAGAAGAAGCTCAAGGTACCCAAAGTTTACTCATTGAACCACACCTCTGGAATCTTGCCTGGACCTGGACTGCTGGAAAAGGGAATGCATTTTATATATGGGAGAAACAAGTAGTAGTAGAGATTTTGAAGCTATTTCTATAATTTGACATTTATCTCATTAACAGGTAGGTCTAGGTTGATGATGCCTCTCAGAAGGTAAGGGTGCTTGTCTAGGGTGCCTGAAACCCTGGTTTCATGGTTAGCACCACATAATACTTTGGCATGGTAGTATATGCTTGTGATCCTAGCTCTGAGGAGGCAGAGGGCAGACAGACAGTCTAGGCCATCCTCAGTTACAGCCTGGGTTACATGAGACCGTATCTTAAGAAACAAAAACAAAAAAGGCAGGGTCTATGTCCCACCACTTTAAGTTTGGGAGGCTTATAACCATTTCTACCAACACAAGGTATAGTGGTCCATGCTTATAATCCCACAACTGGGCGGCAGAAACAGGAGGATCACTACAAGTTCAAAGCTAGCCTCGATCTATATAGCAAGTTTTAGGCTGGTCAAGTCTCAAACTAAGACTGTATCTAAAAGAAACCAAGCAAACATAAAGGGATGCTACATGACTCTAGAAGCTAAGACATAAATAGTTTTGAGACTTATGTATTATTTTCTGGAACACTCTGCTTGGAATCCTGAGTACCAAGAAGTCTAAGTATCGTGAGGCCACCATCTTTGAAGAAGCTAGGCCTCTATGAGGAGACCTAGCCACAGAGAGACTATGACTGAGTTCTTGTGTTTGGTTCAAGTCCAGGTACCTGGTGTGGGTAAACAAGCACTTAGGCAATTCTGTCCCAAGGCCCAGTCACCCCTACTCTTCAGTCTCTCTATCCTACAAGAATTGGGGTAATCTCTTCAGTAGCAATACTTACTGCTTCTTTTCTTTTCTTACATTAAAACAAATGTATACCAGAGCCAGTACCTGTGAATCAAGGGCAGCCCACATACACAGTTACACTTTTAAAATACTATTTCTGTTTATTCAGTCTGATTTTGAGTCCTCCTTGGTAGCTTATTGTCCAGTTGTTTTGCTATATATATATATATGTGTGTGTGTGTATATATACACACATATATAAATATATAGATATATTTATACATATAACTTGCTAGTATCATATGTACATATTACCATATCATATATAGTAATATGTACTCTTAGTGTACATGGCTTATGTATTAATATAAACACCCCCTCTGTCCCCTTCAGCACCTTTTACAACTTGAAATCTATTTTTATACTAATAGGGCTGATGCTTCTATTTCCTCTTTTTAAAGGAGACATACCTGACATCTCTTCCAAACTTCTTTTTTCATTCTTCCTATTACTATTAAATGCCTTTTGGGTTGAATTTTTGTTGATTTATTCTCTTCCAGTATAACTGGTATTTATGGAGTATTACAGTTACTATAACAGACAGTATCTAAAGAATTAGTGTTTTCCCTTTTTGACTGTAGCAAAACAGAAAAAGTCCAAAATTTATCAGGTTATATTTAGATGTACTCTTTGTTCAGTGATAGCACAACTCATTCTCTATAATGCTGTACGTTGGAAAACTAGAACTTATAATCATAAAAAAGTGAAAAAACAAACAAACAAACAAACAAAACCAAACCCTCAGTCTTTGTCCCCTTTGTCTAGACCCTGGAAATGACAATTCTGTCTCCCTGACGTTGACTAGGCTAAAAGGAATCACAAGAATTGTCTGTGCGAGTACGTATGTGCTCATGCATCTGCAGGGGTGCGTGTTCATGTGCACTGCGGGCTCATTTATTAGGAGCTGCCCACAGTGGTTTTTTGAGACAGGCTCTCTCGCTGAGGCCTGGAGCTCACTGATTTAGGGTAGGCTGGCTGGCCAGTGAGTCCCAGGGCACTCTTGTTTCTCTCCCCCGTGCTGACTGTTCCACAGAGCACCATGCCCGCCTTTCTAAATGGCTGGGAGATCTGGAGCTCAGGCCTGGCTCAGCGAGGGCTTTATAGAACTGCCGGCCTGCAGCAGTTCACCTAAGCTTTCGCTTGTTCCAGCCTCCCCCACAGTGCAGCACAGACCAGATAATGCTTCCTTTTCAAGACTGATTAATATTCCTCGTTTCATTTTTTAACACAACCCCAATGTCTTCTAAGTTACAATCTTTTACTTATATTGTTCAGCCTCCCTTCCTACAGTTTTTAAGTACAGCCCCATTTTTTCTTTTTTAAAAGAGTAAGTTAAAAATATTTTCTCAAAGATTTTCTCCAAACTTCAGAATATAACGACTACTACAGTAGTAATTTCTAGTTCCAGGTTTTTTTTTTTTTTTTTTTTTAGGAGTTCTTAAACTTTTTTGTTTTGGATCCTAAAGGTTGAGGCATCCAAATACCTCCATGGGTTAATATCTACCAATATTTAATATGTAAAAACTCAATAGAACAAAAAAAAAAAACAAAACTAAAGATATTTACCCATCCCCCTGTCAGTAACAATAAACTAATTAAATGTCAACATAATATTTCTATTAAAAAATAAAAGGGTATGTAAGATGGCACAAAAGATAAAGGCCCTTGATGCTGAGCCTGAAAAACTGGGTTTGGTCCACTGGACCCACATAGTAGGAGTGAACTGACTCCCACAAATTGTCCTCCGACCTATACACACATACTCTGGCACATCTGTGCCCCTATACATACACATGCTGGTACACACATACTAACAGCTGTACCCATTTTAAATGCCTAGCTTACGACAGACGCTGGCTTCTCCCTGCTGCCTCTGCACTGTGTGCTGTCTCTGTCCTGCAGCCCCTCAAAGAGAATGCATAAAGCCAAGGCAAGGTTCCTTTTATTAGTTACAATAGTTTTGTCCTCATAGATATCTAAAAAATCATTAGCTGGGCTGGAGAGATGGCTCAAAGGTTAAGAGCACTGACTGTTCTTCCAGAGGTCCTGAGTTCAATTCCCAGCAACCACATGGTGGCTCACAACCATCTGTAATGAGATCTGGTGCCCTCTTCTGGCATGCAAGCATACATGGAAGGAATGTTGTATACATAATAAATAAATCTTTAAAAAAAAATCATTAGCCTTGCTTAAAAATGAATCAATTATCAGTAATAGAGTTATCATAATGATGAAGGCCCTCTGTTGCCTTCAGTTTTTCTCAAATGCTTGGTAATACAAGGTAATGTGTTTGAGGTTTTCACAACGCCAATCTGCCCGTAACAAAGAGATGAAACTGTACTGCCAGGCAAGGCGTGCTGGAAGTTGATCGCATCAGAATAGGCCTCCTCTCTCATGGACAGCAATGGGTCTGTAGAGCATTTCCTTTAATCCCCTCCATAATACCCACACAGATACCTTAGTGAAAGAAAAACTGTAACTGGTTTCTTCACTATCAATGCTTCCTTAGTCTCAATTCTTCCTCTTATAATTTCCTTCTCAAAAGTAGAGATAAAATTTAAAGTTATATATTTATAAAATGTTTTTACTTTGCCCTTTCAGAGTCCTTCAAAAGTGATCCAATTTTATATACATGAAGTATGAAATGTATCTTTAATCCAGTTCATTCAGCTCCTTAAATGTTTACCAAACATATCAGACTCATGATATAATCTTGTATCAAAATGTGTTTAATGCTCCATTTTCTAAGTCCCTCAATGCTTAGTCAAGAATTTCTATTCCAAGGTTAAATATCTAATTCCAACACAGTATTTGGACATTGTGAGGAATGGGACTTCCCCAAGTCAACCTCCTTATAGAGCTGAAATTGTACTAATCTCTCAAGGTGTGTTAAAATTATGTTTCTAGTACCAGGCCACACTGATCTATTAGTTTTCGGTGAACACAACTCTCAGTCTAGACTGGACTCTTGCAATTATATCAAGTACCACAACCTATAAAGAGTTACTGTTTAGTTCATGAAAATGTCAATAACACCAAAGCCTAAAGCTTTGTGCTTCAGTTCCCAGAATCTCATCTACTTCACTAAGTGCCCAATTCAATACTGTTTCACCATTCCACTAACTACACTGAGATATTTGCTTATACCCTTTTATTAATCTTTATTAATATCTATTTATATTCAGTAAGCAACAATCTTACAAACCACTATTTTACACTGTTTACTACATGGCAATTTGTGAAATTTTTTTACTCAAAACTCATTACAGGAAATGGTAAGTTCTTCTCTTGAAAATGTTTACATTGGGAGGACACAGTGTGCTGAACTCCAGCCTCAGCTGTTTGCTGTCAGGATCATGTTCTACTAGAAGATTTTAAACACGTTCTGCATTGGCGTGATCATCTTTCCTACATTAAGGGGATTGATCTTGCAAGCAGTGAACACTATGGAACAAACAGACGAGTCAAAGCAGCCTAGAAAAGCCCGTCTGGGGAATGTGAAAGTGATGGAGTGTAAGATGAACAAAGAAAGGCACAAGTGGGGATCAACTGTATCAAACCCAAGGTTTAGGTGCATGGTGGAAAATACAGAAAAGTTTCGAGGATCTGAAAAGCTTCATGCTGTAAACTGAGCATGAATAATAATTTTGGAAAACTAAAGATGTAGCTTATACAACTGAAGAATAGTTTGCAATGTTTTACTATAAAGACTTCCCTGGAGGACTATTATTCATGGAGTCCACCAGTAAATATGCTACTTAGCAAAATGTCCCCGTTGTTCCTCTGCCTTTGTTACAAGACTTTAACTCCAGCTCTCAGAATTCAGAAGTAGCTCATGGCCAGCCTAGGCTATACAGACCCTGTCACAACAACTAAAGGCCAGAAGAGCTACTGCAAGTTTCTTACAGCAGGGCTTGCCACTATACAGCGAAAAACTGGATCTTGCTTCTACATTTCATACTGAAAATTTTCCACGGTATTTTAATTGTAATTGTGGAAAGTGCTCAGGAATTGCGGGATGGTAATCATTGTTCTTACTTAAAAACTAGGTATATATAGATTCTTAGCATCCAGCTAAGTTTTAGAATAAGTTTAGATGGTAAGAAGGATGCTGTATCTATTTTTTCAGGGTTCTTTATTTTTGTATGTATGGGTGTTTGCCCACAATGTATGTACATGCACCACGTATATGCAGTTCCTAACAAGGCCAGAAGAGGGTGTTGGATCTCCTGGAATTGTAGATAGAGATGGTTATAAACAGATGATCATGGGTGTGTTGGGAACCAAACCTAGGTCCCCTGGCAAGAGCAGCAAGTGCTCTTAATCACTGAGCCACCTCTCCAGCTCTTGTTAATCACTGTTTCTGTTGTCACACACATCATAGTATGCGTGGAGAAAACAGATAGGAACTATGATCCTCCAGGAAGTAGAAATGCAATCAGCACTGGCAGGGTTAATTGTTTAGCTGTCTGGGTTCTACTTTTACCATATGCATTTGAATGAGAGTCTAGGGTGATCTATACACACCCTGAAGTCCGAGGAACTGCAGTGAACAAACCTAATTGCCCCAATTTGCACCTCTCTCTTTCTACCTTCCTCCATAATAGACCTTGGGCCTTCCAGTTGCCTGCCTGAACTCCAGCAGGAGTGTGATTGGCTTTGGGTACCTTTCCCCTGGTCAATGACTGGTTCAGGAATGAAGAGTATAACTAAGTCAATTTGTGAAAACAGAACTAAGTGCGCATTGTCTGGAGATCCTTCTTTAAAAGATTCTTGCACTCCGAGAGCTAGAGCAAGTGTTTCTCTGGACACCACCATGTCTGAAGGTGAATGGTGTAAACCAGGGCAGATGCTTACTGCTAGCTCAAGAATAAAGACAGAACTGCCTCAGAAGAGTGGTAGCATTCTGAGTTTGAGAGGAATTGAAAACTAGTCCAAATTTCTGGACCTAATTGATTATCTTTGCAACTGTCTGACAATTCAAATAATATTCAAAGTGTTTTATAACATAATAGAATATATCTGGCAAGTTATTAAAATGTCAATCATTTCAAAGACATTGACTACAAAAATCCATGCACATTTATAGCATATATATGTTTAGTTTCTAATATTCAAACTTAATATACAGAATTTCAAAAATTACCTTTCAGCAGATGATTAAGGTCCATGGTGTCATGTAAGACTTTCTGTTTGGATCTATGGTCTAGATTTGCATCTAACACTGATGATTTTGGAGCAAAATTCTGCCCTTGCTTTTCTTTCCTTCTGGCTGATTTCAGAGGTCTTGGCTCATGTTTTAAAGCCTCCACATCCTCATATACATCCCGGCTCACATTTTCTTGCCTTTTAACTTTTACTTTCTGATCATGTGACGTGCCCAGTTCAAACGACTGGATAGGGCTGATGTCTGGCGTTGACAAAGGAGTTGCGTCTGTTACAGCATCCTCTGGTTCCTCATTGTAGTTACTAGCTGTTGGGTTAGCACTTGCAGGCTGTGTACTCTCTGATTTTCTTCCTGGTTTACAACTCTGTTTTGGTGACGAGAGGGTTACACCAGAAGCATGTTTCCTTGATGAGGAGCGTGAATCAGATTTATGGGTATCGGATCCTGTATCTGAGCAGTCTGAACTTGACCTTGAAGATGAGGAAGACAAAGAAGAGGAGGAACTGATTTTGGAACACTTTTTATTTGCGTTTTTTTTGAAATTGTTGGAGGGCTTAGCTGACTTGGCCCTCACATGGAATTTTTTCCCATCGTCGCTGCTTTCCTCTCCATCTGTGTAGTAATCGTCCTCACCTTTTACAATTTTAGGAATTCTATTTGCAACAGACAAGTGTAATTTATGTCCTTTTGCATCACACAATTTTTTTGATCTTGAAGAAGCGGTCGACAATGAGGAACTTCTTGATTGTGTAGGATCATTTTCTACATGGTATTCCTTTGAGGAAACTTTTGCTTTTCTTTCATTTCCTTTCTGAGTAAGGTAATTTTCCTTTGTTTTGATTCCAAGTTCCAAGTTCACATTTTCGGTATCATTATCTATTCTCTCTTTAAGGTCATCATCTTGTATTTCAAATTTCAAGTTTACATTTTTGGTGTCCTTATCTATTCTTTCCTTAAGGTCATCATTTTGCTTGTCAAAAACTAAATTACTGTCACACTTTTTTACATCCTCAAAATCACTGTCAAAGAAAGAATGGTCCACTTCACCTTCTGATATATCTCCATATCGATCCATGATGTCAAAAGTATATCTGAAAAGAAACGTTCAACCATCAGACCGGAGTAATTTCTAAATATGTTTTATTTTTATTTTCCAAAATGAGAAATGTTGGCAGTACAAAAAGAGAACTATCGGCTAGGCAGTGGTGGTGCACATCTTTAATTCCAGCACTTAGGAGGCAGAGGCAGACAGATCTCTGTGAGTTCAAGGCCAGCCCAGTTACAGGACAGCCAAGGCTACACAAAGACATCCTGTCTCAAAAAGTCTCCATCGAGAAAGAGAGAGAACTATTAAAAATAAAAGAAGTTTGTGAGGTCATTATGGGGTCCTTGGGATTATACCAATAGTCTCAGAGCTCACAAGAAAACAAGAGATCATCGGGGAAGGCATATCACAAACAGCAGTATCTTAGCCCAAATGAAACCTCCCTTCTGCACAGTATAAATTAGAGTTTAAATGAGGAAAGACGGGCTTTTAGCCATTTATTTTGTCACTAGGACAAAACACCAAAACAAAACAACTCAAGGGACGATTTATTTTAGCTCATGATTTGCTCCTCCATGGAGCCAAGAAGCAGAGCAAAGGTACACGATAGGCCCTCCCTTGACACCCCCAGTCAGTCATCCACTTACTCTCATCAGGCGTCATCCTTCAATGTCCACCACCAACCCAAAGAATCCATCGTTAGGGAAAAGCCCTGCTGATGAACTGTCCCTGGACGTGGCCTCACAGACACACTCAGGTGTGCTTTGTTAATCTCTCCCAGGCATCTCTCAATCAAATCACACTGCTAATCACGGTTAATCATCATAGTTGATATTAGCATCAGCTAAGCCACTTCAATCACCAATTAATCTGATGGTAATAATGTGAATAAATCAGTGAGCTTCAGCATTTTACTACTTGCTGATCACCCTATTCTGTTCTCTTATTGCAGATATTGAAGACGAAGCACACAGAGCTGTGACTTCTATTAAATTCTCTACTCCCCCCCTCTTCTCATTGAGCAACAGAAATCCCCAAGATACAAAAACAGGCTGTTCAGGTGGCTTCCAAATAAATTTCTGAGTATTTGATCACAAGCTATAATGTAATGCAGGAAATACCACCACAGACTATACATGACTCACTGCATCAAAGGGGGTCTGCTATGAGACACTTTGCAGCTGTTGGTCATCTGTCTAAGATCAAAAAACACATGAAATTCAACATCAGAGGAAATAAATTAACTTCTGAATAGACATTGTTTGTATGGAGTAAGGACACTGTTGTTACTTAAATTACTGGATGTATAGGTTTATGCACATAAACAATGATTTTAAAAGTTCAGGTAAAATATCCTACTACCCCAACCCAATCAGACTAAACTGAAAAGATTACTATAAAGCTATAGTCTTTACAAAGTATTTCTTCACTCTGTTATCATGGTGACCTAAAAGCAGTATCACGTTATTAGTGATAATCTTAGTTTAGTCTTTAGTTTCCAATCCCACCCTCCATTAAAAACCTAAAAGGAAGAAGTTGGAGAGTCAATTCAATGAATAAGAGCACTTAGTGCTCTTTCAGAGGACCCAGAGTCTCAGAACCCACATGATGGTTGTAATTCTAGTACAGGGAGATCCATATCCTCTTCTGGCCTCCACACTAGGCATACACATGGTGCACACACATGCCTTCAATCAAAATACCCAGTCACACACACACAAATAACAAGACAAAGAGTCCCTGGCAGCTGATGTTATTACTGGAAGCAAGAATCAGCATCTTACCGTAGCCTTTGAACTGCTAGCATAGTAATCAGATAAGCCTTAGTAATGGTAATGAAACCAAGGAGACAGTTAGTTTGCTCTTGTGAAAGAATACTTAACACGAGGCAGCTTAAGGGAGGTTGGTTCGTGATCCAACACAAAAAGGGAGAATGCAAAGCGGAGCTGCACATCTCATGGTAGAGAGAAAGCAAAGAGGCGGCAGCTGTAGGCTCTCCCCTCTCGCATTCCATTGTGGTCAATCCTTTAAGCCAGTGGGATGCTACTACCCACATGCATGATGATCCCCCCCCAAACACCTCCAGAATGTCCTCACAATTACATTCCGAGGTATTTTTTAAAACTAGTCTAGGCACTTATCAACTCAATTAAATTGATCAGTTCAACCATCTCAAATTTTAAAAGCGCTGACATATATATATGAAAAATTCAGCAGGAACTCTTAAGCCCACAATAAAATTAAAAAAATGGACAAATAAGTGTTATATTGAAAAACAGACATACAAACGTTTCGATTATTAATAAGGAGCCAACCAGGCAAGCATGTACACATTTAAATTATAATTAATTCCAGCACAGTAAATTGGGCACGAGAAGATTATGTAGTATGTATCTACAGAAGCCAGGACACACTGAATAACTTATATTTACTACTGCGTGGCCCTACAGCCCAAGGAAAGACACGAAATAAAGAATGGAAACCAGGTAGTGGCACATGTGGTGCATGTCTTTAATCCAAGCACTTGAGAGGCAGAGGCAGGTAGATCTCTGTGAGTTCAAGGCCAGCCTGGTCTACAAAGTGAATTCCAGGACAGCCACAGAGAAACAACAAAAAAGTTTGAAAATAATTTAAGAAGTAATAAAATTTCTATCATTAACAATGTCAAAGTAAGTATGTGTATTCACACATTTTATCAGAAGAGTAACTTCTCCTGTTTAGAAGTCTTCTTATATATTAGAAATAAATTTTGTTTTTTGCTTTGTTGAGGCACAGTCTCACTCTGTGGCCTTGCCTGGTTTGGAACTTGCTATGTGGACCAGGCTGGTCTCAAACTCAGAGACTAGTTTACTTCGGCCTCAGGAAAAAGGGATTAAAGGCATGTGCAACCATGCCCAGATAGTCATAAATTTTAATTCATTTACTTATTTACAATTTGCAGTGTTGAGGATTAAACATGTCTTAGACATGCTAGATAAGTTCTCTGTCACTGAGCTACACTTCCTGCCCTTCCTTGTAAAATGTTGACTGTAACCTATGTTTAAATGCTTTAGAGAATCTGATTGTTAAATCCGTAATTTTTAAATATTTCATCTTTTTTCTTTTTTTAAAAGATTTAATTTATTTATTTATTTATTATTTCATGAACTATTTAGATCCCAGGCCAGCAAACTACTACTCAGGACCAACTCTGGCTTGTTATATTTATGCAGACGGTTTTACTGGAACACAGTTCTAGTCATGGGTTTATGTACTGCCTCAGACAGCTTTCCCATTACAACTGGGAGACTCAACATTTACTACGTAATTTACTTGCAAAGTTTGTAGAACTGATAGTATGTATATATATATATATATATATGAAAAATACATATATAGTTACCTGTAGTTAGTATATATAATTGAAAAAATACATATACAGTTACCTGTACTGGAAGAATAACATGTACATATTTTAAATACAAAGTTGAGGAGACAAATCATAAGTTGACCTGCTAGAAAAGACTCCACTGGATTTTTAACATTTCCCACTGCTATAATGACTACAGTGTAGGTACAATAATAAGAGGAAATATGCTTAGTGTGTGAAAAAGGATAAACTGAGTCAGGCATGCCCAGGCTTAAAGCTTTGTTATGGGATATTTGTTCGCACTGACAATCCAAAACTGCTAATAAAGTTAAACCTTGAATCACGGGCGGAGTCTACAACTGGCTGACTAGAATTACCATAGAGATTTTGGAGGGTAAATAGAGAGGTACAGGGAGAGATGAGAGGTTTCCTTCATAGGAAACTTCTGCATAGCCTTGAAATTGGCTATCATCTGGTGGTCCTTCTTGTACAGTAACAGGATAAACTAAGGCTGGTTTTCTAATAACCTTGGGCCCCTCCTCTTCAGTTTCATCTTGCAATGGTGTGGTTGTGGTGATGTTTTGTTTGTAATCTAACAAATCAAGCTTGCCCGAAGATCAGAGTGCAGAGCTAGCCACCAGTTATCTATAGAGGCCAGGCAGTGGCACACACCTTTACCCAGGCACCGGGGAGGTGGATCTCCTCTTGTGAGTTCAAGGCCACCTTGGGCTACCTGAGATTGGTCCCGTCTTTTTAAAAGAGAAACAGAGCCAGGCAGTGATGAACTTTAATCCCAGTTCTTGGGAGTCACAGGTCTTTAATCCCAGTGCTGGGAAGGTGGAGACAGGAAGGGATGTGGCTGGGCAGAGAGAGCAATAGAAGGCAGGAGACTGGAGCGCATTTCATTCAGTCTGAAGATCTGTAGACGGGATTTTGTGGCGGTAAGAACTCTAGTGGCTGGCTTCTTCTCTGATCTTTCAGCCTTTACCCCGATATCTGACTCCGGGTTTTTCTTATTAAGATCAATGAGAAATCATGCTACTTAGGTTCTGCTCTAAAATTCCTCTGTGTGAACAGCACCTGAAGTTGTCCTTTGGGCCTCTACACACAAGCTGGCTTTTCCATTAATTTCCAGGGCCCAACAGCAGAACGAGAAGATAACAAAAGATCTGTCAAAAACTTTGCCTACGGTAGTCTCCTTATCATGCCAACTACCAGTGAGGCTGAATTAAGAGATAGCTTGAGCTCTGGCGCTAGAGACCAATGGCCCCGAAACATGGAGAGAAGAGGGGATGGGATGAGGTGGAGGTGGTACCGTTCTTACCAGACCAGGAGTTCCTGATGTCTTGTTCACCTTTACATCCCCAATGTCTAAAAAAGATCTAAAAAAATTAGGTAATTTAGAGAATGTCTATCCCACAAAGGAGTCTAGCGACTTAAGACTCAGCCCAGGTTCTTGCTCCTTGCTTCCTATGCATAGCAAATCAAACCACCAGCTTTTTAGCTTACTTGATAATTTTCTTGTTAAGAGGTGACCCACTTCCTAGTGCACGTGATATTTCTGAGGTGGTGTTTACACTGCCTTTCTGGTAAGAGCAGCCGGTGACTTGATTTAACTTCCAGGAAAACTTATCTGACAGTCTCACCTGTTAGCAGTTCTTTTTTTTTTTAATAGATTTTTTTTCTTTTTTTTATGTTTTTTTAATTTATTTATTTATTTATTTATTAAATATTTCTGTCTCTTCCCCACCTCCGCCTCCCCTTTCCCCCCCCCTCCCCCAATCAAGGCCCCCTCCCTCATCAGCCCAAAGAGCAATCAGGGCTCTCCGTCCCGTGGGAAGTCCAAGGAAAACCCTCCTCCGTCCAGGTCTCGTAAGGTGAGCATCCAAACATCCTAGGCTCCCACAAAGCCAATACATGCAGTAGGATCAAAAACTCATTGCCATTGTTCTTGATGTCTCAGTAGTCCTCATTGTCCGCTATGTTCAGTGAGACCTGTTTTAACCCAGGCTTTTTCAGAACTGTTAGCAGTTCTTCTGCTAAAATTTACATCAAAGTTGCTGCAATTCAGTTTACAATGATGGTTTTACAGGATAGTTAAGATTATTTTACAACACACCAGGAAAGTTCGTCAGACCATAATAACCCTCTGGTGTATCCGTACAGCTTCGGTCAAAACTACCTGCACGTTTCTTGGACACTGACGTAAACTCACATAGAGCTAGCAATAGAAACAATGCTTTCACTGGATCTGTGAGTTAGAGGCCAGCCTAGTCCACAGCGCTAGCTCCAGAACAGCTAGGGCTGTTATGCATAAAAATCCTGTCTCAAAAATCAAACAAACAAACAAAAAGAAAAGAAACAGTGCTTCTACAATACACCAGAAAGAATTCATAAATAACCTGGAATTAAAAATGTCATTTTGCACATTTGGGATAGTCCTCATCTGTTGAGATATATATTACAGGGCCCTAATTTGGGTTTGCAAAAACCTTGGCCCAAACTGTATACCTGTTTTTCAGGAATTTGAGGCTTTGTCCACGACCCCATTAAGTACCCTCTCCAGACTCTGGGACGTAGAAGTCAAAAGTCCCACAGAGGGGCAGCAGTGGCCACAGCTGAGGGGGGCTCGGACCCCGCCTCCACGCCACCTCCCGCGTCCGGCGGGCCGGGCTACCGTTTCCACGGGAGGAGGGCTGGTGCCCCCGCCCGCCGTTCCTGTAGCGGCTACCCTGCCGCCCGCGGGGCTGGCGAGGCCTGGGTGGCGGCGCCGAGTGCTGAGGACAGCCTGCGACCTCCCGCGGAGGCGCGGTGGTACCCACCCCGGGTGCTCGCCTCCGTCGGGCCGGGCTCCGAACCGGGGAAACGGACCCCGATCGCTGGGGAGAGACGGTAGCCCGCCCGCTGCGGACCGACCGGATGCGGAAGCCCGCGAGCCGCTCACCTGGGAACTGCGACCGCTACGGACTCTCGCGCCAAGTCGGGCGTTCCGGTCCTCGCTTGCCCTGCGCACGCGCAGCCACGCCTCCACCGTTCTCCCTCCTCGGCGCCTGAACCTAACCGAAGTGCGCGCGTGCGTGAGCGCCGGGCGGGAGCTTCCGGGGACCGAGTGAGCGGAAGAGGAAAGGCGGGGAGGTCCGGGAGCCGAGTCTCTGCTGAAGAGGGTCCCGGCCTCGCTCCAGGCATCGGTAGATCCCGGAGACCTCGTCACAGAGATCAGGCCCTCGCAGCAGGAGCAGCAGCTTCTCGGCGGGGCCTCGCGAGGACTGGCACGCGTGTGGTGGGAAGAAGCCAACCAAGGCTTCTCGTCTGTCCAGGGCATCATCGGTTCGCTTACCCACGACACAGCGGTAGGTCTAAGCATCCGGACGATTTCCTACAAAGAATCGCTGTAATCTTGCACTTCTGTAACAAGACGACAATAATAAAAGTAGAGGGCGACTGTGTCTTTGTGGTATTTTATTTCAGCAAAGCTCTGTTCACACAAACCAGTCGTGGTGGCGCATGCCTTTAATCTCAGGAGAAATGGGAAAGGAATCAAGGCCAGCCTGGACAACCTAGCGACTTCCAGGTCAGCCAGGGCTATATCGTGAGACCAGTGTCAAAGAAAAAAAAATAATACAGTTCAAGCAAAGTTAATGTGCACCAGGGGCGGACAACCTAAGAATGGAGTCTGGCAGTGGTGGCGCATGCCTTTAATCCCAGCACTTGGGAGGAGGCAGAGACAGGAACTCTATATGAGTTCGAGGCCAGCCTGATCTACAAGAGCTAGTTCCGGGACAGGTTCCAAAGGTACAAAGAAACCCTGTCTCAAAACGCCCCCCCCCACCCAAGGAAAAGTAAGGCCCTTTAACTGATGATGGAGGTGCACGTTATGCAATCTAAAAACGTTCTCTACAGACTATTGAGTGCCTTGATTTCTTGTTGTTGAACTTCCATTCTGTTATAGGATTTGTGACATAAAGGAGTTGAGTGATGTGGGGAGGAGTCGGTGAGCCAAGGAATGCACGCAGCTCTGGAAAGCCAAAGAGAAGGAAGAAATGGTTTCTATCCTGAAAGAACTCAAATCTGCCTTGATTTTAGACTTCTGACCTCCACAACCCTAATCCAAAGAAATCTGAGTTGTTTTATACCTCTAACTTTGTAGCAGCTTGTCATGCTCTCAGAGAGCACTTATATGCAACTACAAAAAAAAAAAAAAAAAAAAAAAAACCAACTTAACATACCTAACACAATGAAGAGAAGGTGTTTGCCTCACATTTTGAGAGGCTTCTGCCCTCCACGGCACCGTGGAGCAGTTCCTGTAATTGTGCAGCTCAAGAATCTGCCCTACAGGAAGAGCCTAGGGCAATGTCTAACTCTAGAGACTGTCGTGACCTCCATCCACCTAGGCCCCACCTCCTCTCTTTCAGCACCTGCTGATAATGGCAACATATTATGAATCCATCAAGCATCAGGCCACTGATGAGATCAGAGCCCACCTGATGTCTCTGGACACACCTCACAGACGTACCCTCACAGGCACACCCAGATGCAAGCTCTGATAATTCCCTAGGTGTTTCTAGGCAAATCTGTGCGTCCGTGCGTCACAATCAGAGCCATCACACTCAAGAAAGAACTCTTATTTTGAACAATGAATTTTCATATTTTCTTGGTCCTGATGACTAAGAAAGAGAAACATTTTTTTTCCATTTTGTTGACTAAAAGAAAGGATTTCACTTAATTTTATTTCATGAAGATACTTTGGCACTGATTTACAGGGTAGACACAAAGTATTTGAGCAGCTGTTTCTCCAAAGGAACTATAAATAGCCAACAGCACAGGAAGCGACTTCACTAAGTGTGATGGTTTAGTGAAAAAGGCTTCTATGGGCTCATATTTAAATACTTAAGTCCTGTTGGCAGAACTGTTTGGGAAGGCTTAGGAGGTATGACCTTGTTGGAGATGTGTCCCTAGGGTTGAGCTTTGAGGTCTCAAAAGACTTGCGCTATTTCCCAGTGTGCCTCTCTGCCTCTTGGATCCTGAAAGCGCTCTCAGCTACTCTAGCTGTGCCTCTGCTCAGCCATCATGGACTCTAAACCCTCTGAAACTGGAAACCTAATTAAATGCTTTATTTTATAAGTTGCCTTGGTCATGGTGTTTTGTCACAGCAATAAAAACGTAGTTACATAGACACTATGCATTAAAGGAATGCAAGTCAAAAATCAGTGAAGGCGTAGGAAGTTGCACCTGGTGGGTAGACATACTTTTCGGACGATCAAAAGTAGATCCTATACAATAAAACATCCAGGGGCAAGAAGACGGTTCAGTTGGTAAAAAATATTTCCAAAGCAAACCTGACAGCCTGAATTTGATTTCCAGATTCCACACTGGAAGGACACTGGCTCTTCAAACTGCTCATTAACCTCTACAACTTCACTGTGACACTCCTGTACCCACTCATCGAATATATAAAACAAAACAACTTCACTGTGACACACTGTACCCACACATCAAACATTCAAAACTTCACAGTGACACACCTGTACCCACTCATCAGACATACAAAACAACTTCACAGTGACACACCTGTACCCACACATCAAACATACAAAACTTCACAGTGACACACCTGTACCCACTCATCAGACATACAAAACAGAACTTCGCTATAACACACCTATACCCACACTCACATAAAACAAAACAGACAAGTATATTTTAGTCCCACTAGGACAGTTACAAAAAATACATATTTTGGGGGGCTGGGGAGATGGGTCAGTGGTCAAGAACACTGGCTACTCCTTCAGAGATCCTGAGTTCCAATTCCCACAACACATGGTGGCTTTATGACCATCTATAATGAGATCTGGTGCCCTCTTCTGGCATGCAGGCAGAATACTGTATACATAATAAATCTTAAAAAAAAAAAAAGTAAAAACCAAAATAACAAGATGGCAAAGTGACACTGTCTGTGACAGGTTAGCATTGTGTGTGTGTGTGTGTGTGTGTGTGTGTACACATAAGAATGCTTTGTCTTTAAGATTTATTTTTTGTGTAATAGTCTAAGAATTGGTTCCCTCTGCTATCAGAAACTATAACAAAGCATGTCAGAGCACCTGACCTCTCCCCAGTGCTGTGATTGCTGAGTGTGTTTACAGAGTTGAATTTACAACAGCTGTAGACTTGTCAAAGGAGTGCCAGCTTGCCGCCATGCACTCCAAGTTTTGTTACAGTGTTTTTTGGTATGAAATGGATTGTGTTCTATATATTTGAATGTAAGTGTTCAATTATATATTGCTAAAGTTATAAGATTAAAACTTGATTTTAGATTGTTTTAAAAAAAACAAAAACAAAAAAAAAACAAGATGGCAAAGACTCAAAAAAATTGGTAGCCTTTTGCACAGTTGCTATGGAAAACAGCAGGATAGGAAATTCTATTGCATTTCCTTGAAAATATTAAATAGAATTGTATGATCTAACAATTCCATTTCAGGATATATGCCCAAAAGAATTCAAAGCAGCATCTCAGATATTTGTACCTCCAGATTCATAAACATTATTATTCACAATGCTCAAAATATAGACGGGATATTATCCAACCACAAGAAAGAACGAACCCTAATACATGCTCTGATGTGAAGTTTAAAGATACGATGCTAAATGATATAAGCTAGTCAGAAAGGACCAATGATTCCTTTTCTATGAGGCTTAGTACAGTCAAATCCATGGGAATTAAACAATGAGTGTGGCGGGGCTGTGGGGTGGGGAATGGCAAAGTGTTTGATGGCAGAGTCTACACAGGCTGGCTGATAGGAAGTCTTCTGGACATGGATAGTAGTGAGTCACAATATGAATGTATTTACTACTACACGGTGTGAAAATGGTTATGATGGTGAATTTTCTGTTTTGTGTATTTTACAATGAAAACATCTGGTTTGATAATGATGCAGAGACTCAATCTTTTTATTTTATTTTTTTTTAAGTCTTGGCTCATCACTGGTGTTTGTCCTTCCGGCTGTTGCAACAAGTTTTGTAGAGTGAGTAGCTCCTCTTTCACAGTTTTGGAGGAAGGAAAGTCAGAGGCCACGGTGCCAGCCGATAAGGGTTCTGGTGAAATCTTAACTCCTGGTTCAGAGGTGGCTCCTTCTATATGATCCATCACTTGGTATAAGAGTCAAAGCAGCTGTCTTGGCTTCCTGAGACAGGGTTTCCTGGAAGTCAGGCTGTCTTCAAACTCACCAAGTAGCTGAGGATGGCCTTGAACTCTTGATCCTCCTCTAAGTCTAGGATTACAGGCTTGCCCCACCACCTGGTTCATTTTTTAGTCTTTATATTTTCTGTGTATGGGTGTTTTGCCTGGGTGCAGTGCCTAAGGAAGCCAGAAGGTGCTGGATACCCACAGGCTGGTGTTACAGATGGTTATGAGCTGCTATGTGGGTGGTGGAAATCTCATCCTAGTCCCCTGGAAGAGCAGTCAGAACCAACTCTACAGCCTTCTGCTTTTAAGAGGCTCTAACATCATCCATACAAGTCATGTAAATGCCGAACTATTTTCATAACTATTAGTCACACCTATTAGCCAATCACTGGTGATTAGGTTTCAACATAGGAATTTAGAGGGAAACGTAAACATTCAGACCATAGTGATCAATTTTTCTCTGCCCCCAACAAATACAGAATTCAAAAAGCTTAACTAACCTCTATGCATTTGGGGGTCATAAGTTATCAAATAATCAGCCGAGCAGTGGTGGTGCATGCCTTTAATTCCAGTACTTAGGTGGCAGAGGCAGGAAGATCTCTGTGAGTTTGAAGCTAACCTGGTCAACAGAGCAAGTTCCAGGACAACCAGGACTGTTACACAGAGAAACACTGTCTTGAAAAAAAAAAGTTATTGAATAGTCTTAGCTTGTAACTTGCCAATCACTAATATTAGATATAAAAGTCCAGTTGAATTTACTTTGGGTTTTTGTTTGTTTTTGTTTTGATTTTTCAAGAAAAGGTTTCTCTATATAGCCCTGGCTGTCCTGAAACTCCCTCTGTAGACCCTACTGGCCTCAAAACTCATGGCAATCCACCTGCCTCTGGCTCCTGAGTGCTGTGATTAAAGGTCTCTGCTAGAATGCCTAGCATTTAGTTTTAGGTTTTATAACTTGAAAATTTTAATGTATTAGTAAAAATGAAATCTTTATGGATAGGATCTATTATCAACTTCACAACAAGCAGACATAAATATCAGTTCTCTGTGCCCTCTGATGCTGTCCCACCCAATGGAAGGGAGCAGATTCTAAGGATTCTACATCCCTAGGGCCAGAAATAGGAACTTAATATATTTTTAGTAACAACTAGCCGGATGATCCACCAAAAACTGATTAATGTATTCTGCCAAATAGTGGTAGGTCATTAAAAGGCTAACCAAAGAGCCACGCTTTTAAACACTCATCATAAAGGGCGCAGGGGTGGTGGTGGTGGGATGTCTCCGTGGTTAGAAGCATTTGTCAGAAGACCTGAATTCAGTTCCCAGAACTCACATCTAGTGCTTACAATGGCCTATATCTCCAGCACCCCAGGATCCAAAGTCTCCTAGCCACTTAACGGCACCCCCAAAACATATTCATACAAATATACATGAAACAGGAAATCCCCATGCATACTGCTCCCTGTTTTCTCCTGAGGGCATGAAAGGGGGCAAATGTAACACAGCAACAGCTTTAAAAAAAAAAACCAGCAAATTTGAATCCTGACACTGTCACGCAGAAGCCCAAGCTAACCTCTTGGAGGTAAGAACACATGGTCTTCTAGGCTGTGTACCGCTTGGCTACCTCTCCACTACAGACCCAGCCTGGAAGAGCAGGGTCTGCAGCTGGTACCAGCCCATACATCTGACCCACACAATTGAGAAATAGGTGCCTTATTTGGAGGTAGTTCACAATGCAATGAGAACTGGCATCATAATCCCTGACTTCAGGTCAGCAGGAAATGTGCCCAGCTTTGTGATATACCTTGATAATGATTTGCCCAGATAGGAGCTGATCTAACGTTCAGTAATTTAAAATCTGTTTCTTTTTTAAAGATTAATGACTTTGGGTAAGTTTTCTTTTTCTCCCTTTTATTTAAAATAGATTCTTTTCTCACATAATATATCCCAATTACAGTTTTCTTTACCTCTGCTCTTCCCAGTTCGTCCCTGCCTCCCCTCCCATCCAGATCCATTCATTCCCTTTCTGTCTCTCATTAGAAAAGAATAGGCTTCTAAGAGATAATAGTAACATACAACAAAATAAAATACAATCAGATAAAAACTCTCACATCTAAGTTGGACAAGACAAACAAATGGAAAGAAAAGAGCCCGAGAGAAGACATAAGAATCCAAGACCCACTAACTGGAAGCCATAATGCCTACACAGAGGACCTGGTGCCGGCCTGTGCAGGCCCTGTGCTTGCCACTTCGGTCTCTGTGAGTTCATGTGAGCTTTGCTCATGTTGATTAGGGGGCCTTGTTTTCTCAGTGTCCTCCATCCCCTCTGCTCTTTCTGCTTCACCTTCTGAGAGTGTTCCCTTAGCCCTGAGGGGAGGAATTTGATGGAGACATCTCATTCAGGGCTGACTGTTCCAAAATCTCTAACTTTCTGACTTTGCATAAGTTTCTGATATGACTGTTTTTACTTACTAATATGGAACCCCACTAACTATAATTTACATATATTTTAAAATTTTATTCAGAGGTTCATATCCTATAAACATTACTAATTCATTCTTAGTCAAAGATCAGTGGTGTACACCTGCTTTGTCTGGCATTTAAAAATTGCCAGTTCGTCCTTATCTTCATTTACCCTTGGAAGTTCAGCCAGAAGCCATTCCCATCTGAGATTTCTACAAGGTGATGCAGATAGCCTTATGGTGCATTTGATTACAGCCTGTCAGAATACACTAGCAAAAAAATATATAAGATATTATTTCTTAATTTTCTCTTGAGGCTGTAGAGATGGCCCAGCAGTTCAGAGAACTTGCTGCTCTTCCAGAAGACTCAGGTTTGGTGCCCAGCACCTACTTAGGGTGGCTCAAATTCCAGGGGCCTGATGCACTTCTCTGAACTCTTGCCTCTGTGGGCAAGAGTACATACACGGTGCACATACTTACACTCAGGCCCCCCCCCCCACATAAAATAAAACATATACTAAACTGTTTTGAGAGAACTGTTAAGAGCTCAACAGTGACTACCTGAAAAGGGACATTTCAACTCTAACTTAAAATCTGATTTGGTGTCTCTTTCTCCTCAGTGCATTCTGATGTCAGCCATTTTCTATCCTTTTGTCTTGCCTCACCTAGGTGATCCTTCAACCCTACACAGAGAGACTTACCTCTACTTAAGAAGTATGATGCATCAGTACTAGCCTAGCAGGAAGAGAGTGTGTGCTTTGTTTTCTGACTGTGGCTTTACACATCTCCAGCCTTGCATTACTCTTGGGAACCATGTACTTACGGAAATGCAGGAAATGTTAGGCCAGTGTTCCCCTCACTATATACTCACTCAGCCCACGGCAGGGCAGCAAAGGTGCTGCTGTTCTCACAAAGCAATGAAACTGGACATTTTAAAGCATAGCACACTAGTCTTAGACCCTTGGACTTATTATACCCAGTTTTTGCTTCTTTGTATCATGAGATGCTAAAATCATTGAGTTCTTCAGAGATGCTGTGGTACAGAGGGTCGGTGTACAAACAGAAGTTATCTCCATGTGGGGTGATGCCAAATCGTAGCTCTAATGAGCACTAGCTTTGAACAAGTTAATTAATTATCTCTGGTGCCTCAGTCTCCCCATTTGACATTATCAGCAGTATCCGTGGGATTGATGATGATACACCTAGTACTTCTCACCTTCGTCGTGTGGCACAAGGCACAATGTCCCATGAACACCAATTAGCATTAAAAAGCAAAAAGCTTAGGACTGGAGATAGCTCAGTGGTTAAGAACACTTAGGGATGTAAAAGAGGTTCAGTTTCTAGCATCCACATGGTGGCTCACAGCAATTCCTGCACTTCAGTTCTGGGGGAACTGTGTCCTCTTCTTGCTGTGAGCACTGCAAGCATGAACACACATGCAAGCAAAAACACTCACATAAATAAATGTTAAAAATCTTTTTAAAAGCTTTCAAAAATGAGAAACACATTTGTTTTTAAATAGTTGCCGAAAATAATTCACTTATATACTAGTCTATTAGAATCAAATGTTAGGGGTTATTTTAAGTCTCTGACTTCATCTCCCACTTGAAATCTGTAATGCAAGTAATAAAAACCCAGAGGCAGATAATAGGGGTTCAACCTATATCTGAAAATCAGATCAGAAAAGCAAAGCAGCCAAGTCACTAGAGAGCTCTTACCTCTATGAAACCTTCATGTAGGGATAAGCCCTCCCCTTGGGGGCGGGCTGCCCTTGGGCGTATGTTTACTGATAAATTGGGCATTGGGCGTGCAGACGCTGCGCGCCCCTTCCTGCCTGCTCCGGGTACTCCGTTGGAACCTTGGTTTCGTGAGTCTGGTTTTGTCATTAAACTTGTTCAAATACCTATTATCATTGGTCTTCATTAATCCAACCGCCACATTTGGCGCCCAACGTGGGGCGCCACTCTGTTGCATTAGGAGCGGCGGGGCTGCGTCCTCGGCACCCGGCCGCCCACATGGCTAGCTTATGCCCAGAAATAATTACACAGAAACTGTATTCTTTCAAACACTGCCTGACCCATTAGTTCCAGCTTCTTATTGGTTAGCTCTTACATATTGTTCTAACCCATTTCTAATATTCTGTGTAGCCCACGAGCTGGCTTACCAGAGAGGATCTTAACCTGCGTCTGTCTGGAGTGGGAGCATCATGGCGACTCCTCACTCAGCTTCTTTTTCCCAGCATCCTGTTCTGTTTTCTCCGCCTACCTAAGGGTTGGCCTATCAAATGGGCCTAGGCAATTTCTTTATTAATAAGAAATCACTCCCACATCACCTTCAGACTGAAAAAAGGGGGGGGGGAATCTTGCCTCCATAAATCCTCAGATTGAGACTGAGAATGAGACCTGTCCCCTTATGTTTTCTATTCCTCTCTAGTGCTGCACTATGATTAAAGGCATGCACCACCACCGCCTGGCCTCTATGGCTAACTAGTGTGGCTGTTGGGATTAAAAGTGTGTGCCACCACTGTCTGGCCTTTATCTAAAGTATCTACATTTGAATCAGATAGGAAATATTGTCCATGTCACAGTAAACTACAGATTCAGGAAATGGCTGACTTACAAAATATTGGCACAAGGTGGGGCTATTTAACATTCCCTGTGAGAGAATTTCCTGATATCTCGCAGCAGGCTGAGAATTATTACAAGTAGGCACTGTGAAGGCAAATTTTTCTGTCCTTTTCTTGTAAAGGTATAGTGAAGAAATAATCTTTTAAATCAATTACTGTAAGAGGTCATCATTTAGGCAATAGAGAAGCAAAGGAATCCCAGACTAGAGCTCATTGGCCGAGTCACCTTATTAACAGCTTTTTAAATCTTTTACCATTCTCCATTTTCCAGATTTCTTTTTCACAACAAATACAGGAGAATTCCAAGGGCTGGTTGGTTCTTCAATATGCTGAGCATCAAGTTGCTCCTGAACCAGCTGTTCCAAAGCCTGCAGTTTCTCTATTGTTAAAGGCCATTGCTTAACCCATACAGGTTTGTCTGTCAAACATTTTAAAGGTAGGGCTCTTGGTGCCTTTGAAATATCAGCAGCTCTTGCGTCCTGTTCTTGTACAATCTGAATGGTAAGTGATTGTTCTTTATAATATCTTGTAATATTTTCCCCCAGAAACATATGTTAATTTATGGTTTGGTTCTAAGATTGGGGGGATGTTAATCTGATTATTCCATTGCTGTAACAAATCATGCCCACATAAATTCATTGCTATGTTAGCCACTTATGGCTGTAAGATTTCTCTTTGTCCTTCTGGCCTATAAATCTGACCCATCTCATGCTCTGCTTTACCTGAGATAAAGTTCTAGCTCCTAAAAACTGAACATTTACATCCTGAAGAGCCAGTTATCCTGATTGGAATCTAGTCAAGATTCTGACGAAATTATTATTACATCTGCATCTGTGTCTATCAGATCTTCAATGATAACATCATTTATTCATAATTTTTAATTTTGGTCTTTGTTCATTTATGGAAGTTGGCCAAAATACTTGCTTTATGGTTTCTCCTGAATTTTTGATTTTCTTTTCTATAACTGTTTTGTTATCCAAAGCAGTACAGCTTTTTAAAAATGGGCATTATGTTCTTTAATTGCTCTGGGAAGGAATTTCCTCTATAATGGCAGGAAATGACTGAACTGGATTTGGCCGTACAAGAGGCCCCTCATGGGTTTCCGGAAGGCAAAGGATTACCTTGAATATTCCTTGCTGACCTACATTCATTAGTCCAATGCCTACCTTTGTCACACCTTCTGCATATTCCAAAAGGGAAGGGTATTCTAAATAGATTATTTTTAGAAAAACATTATTTCTAGGAATGTCTGGTCTACAGTCCCTTTTTAATCTTGTTTGCCATAGTTTTATAACATTTGACATTTCGATTTTTTCCTCAAACCTCTGGAAGTCAACTCTCCTATCTGTGCATCATCATGGTCATGAAATTTTATATTAACTGTATATCAAACCCATTCCTCCAAAGGTGCTGACCTTGCCTTTAATGACCTAATTATCCTTTTGCATAGGAAATCGGCATTTTAAAAAACTTGAGATTCAACTATTATTTGCCTAGCTTCTGAATTTGGTATCCTTTTATTTACTGCTAAAGCCAATCTTTGTAAGAAATCTTTAAAGACTTCTTTTGGGCCCTATGCCTGTATAACTTTAGTAAATGGCTCAATTTTCTTACCTATGACTGCTTTATGTCACTGCTGCATGGCATAAATCCAGGGTGTGGCCATCAGGTACAGCTTGTCTTTCAATAGTAGCATAATCTCTTCCTCCAAGTATCTGATCTTGAGAGATCAAACCTCTCGCTTTACTCTGTTGCTCAATAATCTTAGCCTCCTCTCTGAACCAGGTACTCCACTGTAATTGTGGACCGGGCTCTAAAACAGCTTTAACCAATTCTATCCAGTCTTTAGGGATAATTCTATTACAAACTGACCACGAGTTTAACATTTGCTTCACAAAAGGTTGAATGCATGCCATATGAGACTATTGCTTCCTTGAATCTCCTTAAATCTAATATTTGCAGAGGAGACCAGTGAGCTGTAACAGAGCCTCTGCCATTTGGCAATTCCTATAAAGTTACTGGATATATGAACGTTGCTTGTCTGAAAACCTTAGGCTGTTCCTCTCTATACAATGCTGAAATTGGTTCTCCATTAAATTCCTCTGTCTGGGTTTGAATATCCCTGTGATCTGTTTTATTGGGTTTTTCTAAGGCTTGTATCTTTGCACTCAGATTAACAACTATTTTAGTGATAAGACAAAAATGATAAAACTGCTAATGTTCACAACTGACATTACATAAATCCTGTCTAAATTAGATATCGTCTCATTTAATCATGTGTCGGCTCCAGCAAGAATCAGCTGGGAGTATCTGCTGAGAGTAGGGCCACGAGGATTAAGGAAATGACAGATTGCAAGAAATTGAGACAGAAAACACAGGATAGATTCGGGAAACAGTCTGCCTACTCTGCAGAGCCCAAGGTTATTTCAGAGCTGACTTATACACAAAAGCAGAACAAAGCACAGCACAGTCAGTATCTGACCACAAGACCATTCCTGTCTTGAGTTAGGATTTCCTGTCTGCCATGTATTTGCTGCTCACAAGTAGTTTCAGTTTCTATCCTGGTGTTCCTAAGGTTTGGCATCAGCAGTATTCTTTCTACCAGCTAGGGTGTTCTTTTCTCATGGGCAAAATGCTCTTTGCTGTCAGCTTAATCAGAGCTGTCTCACAGCCCTCAAGGATCCTGGAGCAAGCAGAGCAGGCAAGCTTGAACTCAGATGACTTTGAAGTCAGAATGGGCTTCAGATGGAAACTGAGTAGTCACGTGTGGGCCACCACGATCGCTCCATTTTCAAACTGTCTAACACATTATCATACAGAGACCCAATTACCTCCATTGTAATGTTTTTTTCACACTTTTTAATATGGGAAAAATATCTTTCTTTTGACTAATTCTTCCCTTTAAGAATTCCCAGTTGTCTTACCAAATTTACTGACAATATTGTTGAAGATGTGGAGGTTTATTGCTGCTGCATAGAACAATAAAAGCCAGAGGGATAGAGAGAGCAAGAGCTGACTGTCTGAAAAAAACGCACAGGGGATTGTTTGGAAAAAGCACATGCTGGGGAGAGTGGGGAGGTTGCCTGAAGGCAGAACTAGCCTTAAGTCTAGGACGCATGAGTCCTGTGTCCTGTGTCATTAGGGGCCCAGGTGTTTCTGGAGTTTGGGTGGCAGCTAGGAACTGTTTTAGAGAGACTATAACAGGAAAACCACAAACTCATTCAGAGACTTGGAAAAAAAAGAAAAGAAAGCCTGACCACGTGGGGCTGCAGTCCCACGAGCAGTTCTGGCCAGTGCCGGTGGCTAAAACTCTACAGCAAATGGCTTTTTCGTGAATTCATACCCTAAATGTCGGGTGCCAAATCTAACACGAGTAATAAAAACCCAGAAACAGATATAGGGGTTCAACCTGAAGATCAGAAGAGCAAAGCAGCCAAGTCACTAGAGAGCTCTTACCTCTATGAATCTTCAGACTGGAAACAAAAAAAGCGGTCCTGCCTCTGTAAATCCTCAGACTGAAACTGAGAGTGAGACCTTCTCCTTCTGTGTTATAGTCCTCTCTAATGCTAGGATTAGTGTGCACCACCACTACCTGGCCTGCGTGGCTGACTAGTCTGGGTGTTTCGCAGTGATCTTCAGGCAACTTTTACTTTTTAAAACACAAATACACCAGTATAGAAATCCATATGCCTTTGGGGAAATTTATGATGGAGACTTGGAGTGAAAACATGGGTCTTCTGTTTGGAATAATAACCTCTTCTGTGAAACTTTAAGTAGTTTACTTCATACGTATCCTGACTTATTTTTTGATGAAGTAGCACAATACTTATTACAAATGGAACAATTTCTTTACAGAAAAAGAATTAAACAGTGTAGCTAGGATACCCAACATTGCATCTTAATTCTTATTTTACTTATCTGCTATTCAGAGAGCAATCTCAATTAAATAAAATCACTGCTTTATTCGAAAACAGTGCATGTTTAGGCCGCACACCTTTAATCCCAGCACTCGGAAGGAAGAAGCAAGTGGATCTCTGTGAGTTCGAGACCAGCCTGGTCTACATAGCGAGTTCTAGGACAGTCAGTGTTACATAGAGAAACCCTATCACGAAACAAAACAAAACAAAATAGTGCAAGTCAAAATTTTTGGAATTCTTCATTGCAGCGTCATGGGGAGAGTTTCTAGGCTCACTGTTTCTCAAGCTTCCCTTCTTTTTTATTCTTTATTTGCCTCCTATAATCCATCTATCCCACCCCCCGCCGCCCAATCTTTACAGAAATCCTTTATTTCTGTCATCCCTTTAAGACGCTTTATCGGCGTTGGCAGCTCTGTCATAGTGTTGAGTAGCATTTAGACATTTATCTTCTCAGCAAACATCGTCTGTAGATTACCGGCTGCAACCAAGACACAAGAGGAAAACATGTACTCTCCAGATTATTTGAACCAGTTTCCTTTGCGTGGGTAACAGCTTTTGTACCGAGAAGTTGTTGGCAACAAAAACACAAAATCGGTGCCAAACTGATTATGGCAGCTGTGTACACTCTCTGGCACCACGCGGACACTCTGGGAGCCTTTCCATAAGTAGGAGCCCCAGGCTTCACTTAGTGTTTGGCTTGTTCCCTACCCTGGGGCGGCAGGATCGGAAAGCGGAGGTTGCAAGAAACTAGTAAAAGTGAGGATCGGGAAGGGAACGAGGATGCTCGGGCGCGCAGGAGAGCAATGCAGACGCCTGGTGCGGGGCTGTAGGCACGGCGAGGAGCGGAGGGGGGAAAACGGAGGGCGCACCTGAGCCGAGAAGTACTCGCGCTTCTGACACCTGCAAGCAAAATTTTCCACGAACAGACGCGGTCCCCGGGGGCGGGGGCGGGGCGCGGGAAACTAGCGGGGTCCACTGCGATTGGTCGCGCCCCTTTCCGGCCGCCCCCCCCGGGTGGGCGGGGCGACCCCGCCCCACTGTCACTCAGCCGCAGCTCCCGCCCCCGCCCCAGCGCGTCTCAAGCCCGTGGGGTTCCAGTCCCCTCACGGTCCCGCTACCTGGGCGCGCCCGGTCGGCGGGCAGCTGCGGGCCCGGCGCGGGGCGGCGGCACCGAGGGGGAGGGGGCGGCGGCGTCTGTTGGAGCGGTTCCCGCGCAGGGCCGCCGGCGAGGGCATGAACGCGGGCTGCCCTTGCCTCACGAGCGGCGGCGGGAGCGGCGAGGCGGGGGGGCGCCGCGCACAGGCCACGGCCCGGGGCGGCGCCGGGGGGCAGCGGGCCGGGAGATGAGCCTGTCGTCAGCGGCCCAGGAAGCAGCATGCACCGCGATGCCACCGACAGCAGCGGCGTCCGCCGCGGACCCACGCCCGCCGCAGACCCCGGCCGCGCTGCCCCGGGCTCTGCGGACGGGCGGCGGGCGGCGGACTGCCCGGGCGGGGGCTGGCGGGGCCCCGCGGCCGT
Source organism: Alexandromys fortis (assembly GCF_014885135.2). Classification (NCBI taxonomy): domain Eukaryota; kingdom Metazoa; phylum Chordata; class Mammalia; order Rodentia; family Cricetidae; genus Alexandromys; species Alexandromys fortis. The sequence goes on from NW_026067938.1 coordinate 7,571,270, forward strand.
GGCCGCCTTGGCCGCGCTGGCGCTGTGCTGCCTGGTCCCGGGTTGGGGACCGGCGGCCGGCGCGGGGCCGGGCGCCTTGTTGCTGCGCCTCAGTCTGTACCTGAGCGGCGCCGCGGCCGCCTGGCTGCTGGGGACACTGATCGCGCTCGTCTGCTGGAGCCCGCGCGCCCGGCCGCCGGACTTCGCCTCTTCCTGGAGCCGCCTGGCCGCGGCCGTCCGCTGTCCGCTGCGGGTGAGTACCGGTCTCGGCTACGTCGCGTGCCCGCGGCCTCGCGCGCGCGCCGACCCCGGTGGGGGGGGGGGTAGGTGGGCCGGGGTGGCCCTCCCGCAGCTGAAGCCCGCGGAAGACTGGGCGGTGCGGGCTTGGCCACGCGCGGTGTGTTTACTCATCCCCCGCCCCAATCCTCCACCACAGCCCGGAGCACCCAGTGATCCAGGCGGGTCTCCGATGTTGGGGTGCAGTTGGTGAGTGCTGAGAAAAATCGTGTACACAGCACCCATAGGACGCCTGTGTCGCACTTAGCACTGGTAAATCATGTTTGGGTCTTCGATCCGTGGTTGTGCTGGCGAGATAACTTTATGACGGTTTTCAGACGAGGAAAACTTGGTTCGGTAGCTCACTGTCCGGTCCCGTGTACTCGTACCTAGTACCTATAATGTCCAGTCTTCCACCATATTGGTTAAGAAGTAATGCAGCTTAGGTTGGTGTCTGATTTAAAAAGGGGGAGAGGTAGAGGTTGAAGATGGACCACCAGGAACCACTGTGGTTTTCTAAGAGGAAAAGCTGCCCTTAGCGAGGTGTTCCTAGGACATCACGGCTGTGGTTATGGAATGCGGGAAAGAACTGCCCTCCGTGTGGATCTCCTCTTTGGCTTACAGTAACCTTTACCTTCCGTCTGTTTATAATAACCCTTCAAAAGATCTCGTTTTACTGTAACTTGGCTGATTGATAGCCTCATAAAATTGAAATTGCCCTAGGACTTTAGGGCCAGGGGGAATGGCTGTGGCTCAACTTCATAAAAAGGTTTGTTGGAGTGACTGCGGTCCCCAGGGCTTCTATTTGCTGATGGCGTGAGTCGTTTATTACTTTGTGAAAGAGCTTTCTGCTCTTTAAAATGACTTTCCAGAGCCTTCAGAATGGCACCCTCACTTAGGTTCAGGACACACAGCAGCAGTTCCAAAATTTAGTTCTGTTTATTTTGCTCAAAACCTTTGAGTTAACGGTACATTCTTCATTTGTAACTTGGAGTGGGTGAGTAGACCTGTTCCTCCTTTCGCTCCTTCTCCACCTTTAAGAAGAAGTAAGGACCCCAAAACATCACCTGTTTGCTTATGGATGTATAAGGCACATCACAGTTGTTAAATAGCACAAGAACTTACACAGAATTCAGTTCACAGTGATTGAGCGTCTTTTATAAACCGAGTCTTACGTGTTCTGGAAGTTTGGACTGAGTTAGAAAGCCGCATAAGAGTCCTGTTCACAGCAGATTATATTCCTGTGGTGGGACCAGGCCATAGAGAAGTCAACTTAGATAGGCGTTAAGTGTTTATGAAACAAACAAACAAACAAAAAAAGAATCCGGTAGCTAAGTGGTTGGGAGCAGATATAGTAAGGGGAGGGAGTGTGAATGAATGGTGGGGTCAGGTTCAAAGGGAAGGAAGTGCCCACGGTGGGGTCACATTCAGAGTTGGGATGTTCTTATCCACCTATCAGGGTCCCCAAACCGCACCTGAGGATTCCTAAGTCGGTCTTCTGCAAAGTGCACACTTCCGGATCTCCTGGCCCACCTTGCTGGATTGATTTATTTCTGAGTAAGGGGAAATTTGGGTTCTCATCTAGAAAAATGATTTTGCAGAATATTTAAGCAACAGTACCAACAACTGAGTAGTACTTGAAAGGTGACAACAAGCCAGCTTGCATCAGTCTGATTTCAGATGTCAGCAGGGCTGAATTTTAACCCAGGCAAAGGGATTACTGGCCGGCCTATTTAAGTTTAAATTCCTGGCAGAGCTTTAAATAAGAGAATCAGGAAGTCAGCCAGGCAGTGGTGGCACACGCTTTTAATCTCAGCACTTAGGAGGCAGAGGCAGGTGGACCTCAAAGTCCCAGGACAGGTAAGGCTGTTACAAAATGAGACCCTGTCTTGAAAAACCAAAACCAAAACAAACAAAAAAAGATAACCAGGAAGTTACTTATCACTTAAAATTGAAGTGCGTATTAGTGACCTAATATTCCATTTTCCTCATGATGTGGATGCTGTTTATTCAAGCCCATTGTTCGCTGTATTTGCAATAATTGGTGTTTCTTAAACAAACATTCTCTTTTTGAATGGAAAGCTGGGAGGCACAGACTTGCGGCGTGGTGTACGCTATCTGTGAGTTCCGTGGGAGTAGAATGGAAGCTGGACTCCACAGGTCATCTGCCATATGTGGAGGGGGAGGCTGTGTAGCCGCCAACCAAATGGAGACAGCGTAACAGTGAATACTAGAGAAATTTAGATCCAGAATAAAAAAAGGAACAATCTTTTCCGTATATAGTGCATTTTGAACGTTTCACATATAAGCTAGGTACCTTAAGACTGGTATCTTTCTATCCCACCCTTCCCCCCCTTTCTTCTTCACCTTTTCCTCTTTGACTTCTGTGGAGAACAACAACAACAACAAAAACCCAAAACAAACAAACAAAAAACCCTAAACATATTGTTAAAAGTAGATAAAGACTTGTTTTTGTTTTTGGAGACAAGAGCTTGCTAAAAAACCCAGAGTAGTAACCTTGAACTCTTTTTATTTTTAGAATACTTTTTAAATGTAGTGTACGTGTCGCATGCATGCACGCATGTGCACGTATAAGTGTGGGTACACGTGTAAGTGTGGGTGCACGGGTAAGTGTTGGTACACGTGCCCATATGAGGCCAATGGCCAACAGCCGATGTTGTCATCATTTGACTGATATTATCATAACACTGAAAACTGCCCGAGTACTTTGGGGCCAGGGGAATGGCAGCGGCTCAACTTTATTAAAATGTCACTCTGCTGAAGAGGTAGACGTGGAAAGACCATAAGAGCCAGAGAGGATGGAAACACCAAGGAAATAAGACCTTCTAGACACAAGAGGACTGACACACACTGTGAGCTCACAGACATGGTGGCAGCACCCACAGGGCCTGCACTGGGCTAAGCCAGATGGGTCCCCAGTGTCAAGAGGGGAAGTAGACACGAGCCCCCATCCCTAACCCAGAAGCCACCTCCAGTTGATAACTACTCACAGGGGGAAAGTTAGTTTTCTCCGACCTAGTCTCACTGGCTATACAAGCTACACTTAAGGGCAGGCCCCGTTGCTCAGCAGTAGATTCGACACAAAATGAACTCAATGGTGTTTTGGTAGTTGGGTTTTTTTTTTTTTTTTTTTTTTTTTTTTTGTCTGTGTGTGTGTGTGTGTGTGTCACAGTGCTTTGGGCATTTTAAAATCTCATAGGCCATTTGTTTATATATTATGGTTTCTGATTTTGTATGGGTTTCCTGTGTGTGTTTGTGTTTCTTATGCCTTTCCTTTTAACTCTTTTCCTATTTGTTTTGTCTTATTGTGGTTTGTTTGCTTTATTGTATCTTATTATCTTAAATGTTCCTTTGTATTTTAAGGAGAGAGAGAGAGAGAGAGAGAGAGAGAGAGAGAGAGAGAGAGTGTGGATGTGGGTGGGTCAGGAAATGGGGAGGATCTAGGAGAAGCTGGGGAGGGGAAGCCATAAGCAGAATATATTGTATGAAAAAAAATTATATCCAGTAAAAGAATATCTTTCTATTTTGTATGTATGGTGTATGCATGCATACATGTGCATATTATGTGTGGCTGCATTGACCCATGTTGAGGCCAGAGGTCAACAGTGATGTCTTTTCTTTTTCCACTTTTTTTTTTGAGACAGGGTCTTACTGAAACTGGGCCTTTCCATTGGCTGGCTAGTGATCCCTAGGAACCTGCCTGTCTCATCCCCCGCAGGTTCTGTTTTCACAGAGTATATGCACCCAACAAAGGTGACAGGAATCTAAACTCAACCCTCGAGCTTGCACAGAGTTCTCACGCACCTCCTAGCCATCCCTCTGACCTCTGGCCTTGCACCCTTCACCTTGTGGCAGCAGCCTTACCCGTGTTTGATCGTAGGTGTGGACCGCCACACCTGGTTTAAAAGTCTTGACGTGCTTCTGGGTGCTTCCTTAGTGTTCTCAGTTGTAAACTCCACGTTGTTAGGATCTATACTTGACACTTTTTGTTATTATCCCCTGTACCTAATAGGAGTTGAAGGCTGCTCAAGTGTTTGCTGATGATAATTAGGAAAACTAGGTTTATTTGTGGCACTAAATTTGTGCTTTTCCTTTCCAGTCCATTTAACCTGTTGGGATTTGAGCATTCCCGAGCCACAGGTGCTGGCTGGACCCTAGCACTTGGTCCAAGCAAGACAATAGCAAGAGAAATGGGGGCAAGAACGAACCATTTAAAAGCTTGTTGCTACAAGGAAATACAAAACCTATCTTCCTGTAGTGTGAGAGAGAAACATAGCTCACATTTTGATGAAATACGGAGATTTCATCAAAAATGTCAGTCAACAATTTTCTTTTCACTTTTTCTGTCTCAGACTCTGGATTTTTCTCTTTTGTTAGATACAATTTACTAACTATTTTATAAAAAAAAAAAACCTCATTGTAAGTTGGACAATTTATAGTAGCATAAATGTATAGGGCCCAGAGTTATCAATATGCTTTGTGGACTGTTGTGCTGATGTGATAAAGTAGTTCACCTCCTCTCATGTTTTCTACTTGGTTTATACCATGTGAAGATGAACGGGCAATTAATGCAGCTTGCAGGGTAGCATAGCAGCGTCCACAGAAGTCGGGTGTCGTAGCATGTGGGAAACAAGAGGCTGTGGCCGTGTGAAAGAAGAACCGGAGTTCCTCAGACAGAAAAGTGCAGGAAGTTTGTCAGATGAAGTCAATAAGCATTTCCAAATATTGAAACACAACTCATATTCTGATCTTGTTAAATCGGGTTTTTTGTTTTTTTGGGTTTTTTTCTTTGTTTATTTGTTTTTTTTTTTTTTTTTTTGGCCTGTTGAGTTGCTTAGCGCCAGGACATAGTATGCTCTCGTTAGATGTATTTCGATAAGAACAAGTGTCAAGTATTTGATGACATTTTTTTAGGGTTGAAAGTTCACCCAGCTTCCTAGCAAAGAGCGAGAGCCTTGCAATAGTAGCATTAAGAGCCTGAATTACTGTCTTGATGAGTGCTTGGCTCTGTGACACTGGGAAGATGGAGATAAACAAGAGTACTCCCTGTCCGGCCCTCTCAGGCCCAGTAGCATTGACTGGATGGAAAGGCAGATGTTCAGAGAGACAGTAAGAACATTCACACAGCTATCCACTGCCCTACTTGGCGTGGGTCAGGCTGCTAGGATTCCTAAATGGGTTCTTTTACTAATACAAATGTTCTTTGAGTGAAACAAACTTAATTTAGTTACTTGAGAGGAAAAGGAAAGAAACAGGAATTAGAGAGACTATACATAGCCCTTTGTGGCTTTCCTTTATTATACTAATGTGATAAACAATCCTCAATAATTTGATAACAGATAATGGCATAATATAGTTACTGTGCTGTTCAGAATATTTGTTCACTTTTTAGCTAAGGGAGTTTTGAGTCATGGTGACCAGTAGGGGAAAATGTAGCTTTTAAGAAATGACTTTAAATCTTTGGATCGAAATTTGGTTTATTTACAAAATACCAATTAAAAACATTTAATCATAGAATCCTGCCTAATTCTTTGTGGCATCAGGGATACTGCACTTTAAGTTCATGCTGTTCATAATTTCAGGTATACTTTTTATAGGCTATACCTTCACATGATTAGTAAAAGTATATGGAAGAATGAACTGTGTGTGTGTGTGTGTGTGTGTGTAGGGAAGCTTTCTTATATAAAGGAAGGCACCGGCAATAGTTTCTATTCATCCTTCCAGATATATTTTAATGTATAAACAAGTACAAATATGTATTCAAGAAGTGTTATCCAACACCTATCATGTCATGGTTTATGAACAGCAATTGCGGATGTAGAAAGATTATTTTCCTCGGCTAGGAAGGAACTCTTCTTTAAGATTGATACATATGAAATGAAGTTACATATGAATAATGAATAATTTCAAAGTCGAGCGATAAGACACATGGAATATAAAAGGAAATGCCAGTCAAAGGCAGCAAGCATCCTTGGAAGTGAGGAAGCTGTGCTTGAATTCAGCAGCACTGTCTAAAGGGAGCATATACATTCTCATCACTTCTTAAAAGAATCCGGAAAACTGTTTCGGAGACCAAGTAGTGAGACCATTTGAGATTTGAGCTGTCAGTGACTATATCAGGTGAGTCACAGGAACCAAGATTGGAAGATAATCTTGGCTGTGTGGAAGTCCTTAAGTGAGAGTAGAATTGAAGTCTAGTCTGTAGGCCTGGGTAGGCCTGGTAGCTTTTGACACTTCTGGTACAGGAGTGCTAACATTGGAGGTAAGCTATAGAAATGTCATATACATGTGATTAACCTTAAAAGGAGCACTACACTGTGGGCTGTAGTGCTAAAACAGTGAGGAGGGTTACTGAAGCTGCGGTGCTCCCCAGTACTGGCTCAGGCCTGTAATCCCAGCACCCCAGGGGCCCAAGCCTCCGGAGCCAGTCTTGAGTGCATAGTGAGCTCCAGCTAAACCAGCCTGAGATACAGAATGAGTTCTAAGGCCAGAAAAAAAAAAATAATCAAGGCTTTTCTTTGACTTTATTAGATATCACTAGTTATAGTGCAGGTTGATGTAAGAATATTGTCAAGCATTCTGCCATTCCTTTTAGCCAGTATTCAGTACCAAGCAAACTAAGAGTCACACTGGCTTGGTTAGTTTTGTTGTCAACCTGACTCACCTGGAAAAAAGGAGATTCACTTAAAGATTTACCTTAACCAGACTGGCCCGTGGGCATATCTGGGGCATTTTCTTGCTCGCTAACTGATACAGGAGGGTCCAGCCTGTGGTCAGTGACCTCCCTGGGCAGGTGGACCCTGCTGTATAAGAAAGGCATTTGCCTGTGAGCCTGGAAAGCTAGCCAGCAAACAGCATTCCTCCATGGGCTCTGCTGCTTCAGCTTCCCTTGATAATAGACCGTAGCTTGTGAACCAGATGAGCCCTTTCCTTCCTCCACGCTGGTTTTGGTTACTGTTTTATCTCAGAAGCAAAGGGTCGGTCAACTAGAACACCCACTGTCTACACTTCAGTATGAAGGTTGAAGTCTGGGGATGTTAGTGTTCTACTATGAACCTTCTCTTAATTCTGGTCATTTCCTGTGTGTTTGTTTCCAACTCTAGAATCTTAAGCAGCTTTCTTGTTTGGGGAGTATGCAGTATGATGTCACCTTGGTAATTGATGTTGCTAGCTTAAAAATGCTGTAGGGTTCATTTCTAAACTGTATCACATTGGGGTAGGCAGTGTCCTAGATTTTCTTTAAAAATGTATGTTTTCAATTGTACCAAAAAGGTGACTCAGCAAGTCTGCTGCAGAGGGTACAGGCTTCTGAAAATGAATAGTGTCTGCTGAAGGCTGTTAGCATTCAAATGACTGCATAGAAACTTGAGTTTTTGCAACTGGACTTTTAAAAGAGAAATGCAGACTCAACAAACTTAGCGAACTTAGTGTTGATTGGTTGGATGCAGAGGTCAAGAGCTAGTCTTCCTTAGAGACCTTCTGTATACCCTGAGTGCCAGGTCCAAGTCACATCCTTGAGTCCTGGGTTATAGTCCCATACTTTATCCAAACATGGTAGAGCTTTCCAGAAAACTTGATGAAGATGGGTGTATTTGGGTAGACTTCTGGGGTCTTGTGCTGCATTTGGGAGCTAGGCTTTTGAGAGGGTGCCTGATCTTACCCTGGGGCAAGCCTGCACTCATCAGCTCCTTTAGGTAGTAGTAGCCTGTCATTGCATGTGTGTTGGCCTGGGGATTTCCTGAATAGCAGGAAACTAGATGTGGGAAGATGCATTTGATTTAAAGTGAGGTGCCTCTGGGGCCGAGGAGGAAGTGACTTGGACATTGGTAGAATAAGACAAGACTTGTTTTCTTTCTTTATTTTTTTAATTTTTATTGCTTTGTAAATAATATCATTCAAAATTTTCACTTCCTCCCCTCCTCCCATTTCCCTCCCACTCCCCCACTCACCCTCTCTCCTCCCCCTCCAGTCCTAAGAGACAGCAGGGTACCCTGCCCTGTGGGAAGTCCAAGCCCATCCCTCCTCCATCCAGGCCTAGGAAGGTGTGCATCCAAACAGACTAGGATCCCAAAAAGCCAGTACATGCAGTAGTAACAAATCCCAGTGCCATTATCATTGGCTTCTCAGTTAGTCCCCCATTGTCAACCACATTCAGAGAGTCTGGTTTGATCACATGCTCGTTCAGTCCCAGTCCAGCTGGCTTTGGTGAGCTCCCATTAGATCAGGCACTGTCTTAGTGGGTGGACCAACCCCTCCCGGACCTGACTTCCTTGTTCATCTTCTCCCTCCTTCTGCTCTTCATCTGGACCTTGGGAGCTCAGTTCAGTGCTCCAATGTGGGTCTCTGTCTCTATCTCCATCCATCACCGGATGAAGGTTCTATGGTGATATTCAAGATATACATCAGTGTGACTATGGGACAAGGCCAGTTCAGGCACCCTCTCCTCACTGCCCAAGGGCCTAGCTGGGGACATATCCGTGGACACCTGGGATTCCTTCTAGAGCCAAGTCTCTTGCCAACCCTAAAATGGCTCTCTCAAGATATCTTCTTCCCTGCTCCCATATCTGCCCTTCCTCCATCTCAACCATCCCACTCCCACATGCTCTCCCCTATCCTTCCCTTCTCCCTTCTCTCTCCCCCTCTCCCATCCCACCCCCATTCCCACCCCCATGCTCTCAATTTTTGCCTGGCGATCTTGTGAAGACTTGTTTTCTACCTTAGTGTTGAATACACCTTTTGGGAAATTAATTTGCAACTTTTGTTTCTTTCATAAGTAGATTGATAACTTTATTTTTCACCTTCCTCTATATGGAATATAATAGCTATAGGCTTTGGCGATCTTGTAAGTAGTACCTCACCATCTGATCCTACCCTTACTCCTCCCCCTTCGCCCTTACTCCTCCCCCTTCATCTTTACTCCGCCCCCTTCACCCTTACTCCGCCCCCTTCACCCTTTCTGTTTTCCCTTTAGCCATCTACATTTCTGTGAGTTAGTTTCTCAGTTTCTTGCTTGATGCAGAGCCCAAGGAAAGGGCATTTCTTGGTGCTCCACTGTCTCCCTTCCCTAGAGCTACAGATGGGGTTAATTCTGGAGACAGAGGTGGCTTCTTCTCCTTCTCCTCCTCTTCTTTATCTTCCCTTTTCTTCTCTCCTTCTTTTTTTCTTTTTTTTTTCCCCCCGAGCTATTTTTAAGGCTTGATAGGAGGTAGGAAGGTTGTTGTGTTTCTTTCACTCAGTAGCCTGAGACCCCCTGACATCGTGCAGTCTTGCCCTGTCTTTGCATGTCCCCACCACAGCAACTGCAACAGCCTCAGTTGGTCTGTCTGCCTCTGTGTGGGCTGCTTCGTTAATTTATTCTTTAAAAAGACAGGCCTATGCAGATCCTTCCTCAGTAGCAAGTTTAATTAAAGCCTGTCAGCAGCTTCCTGTTGTTATTCCTAGCTCTAGTCTGAACTGTGGCAGTTGCTTCTACTCTAACCCCAGTTTCAGTGTTTAGCGCCTCTGACTGGTAGACCGTTGGCTCCTCCCTTCAGCACTGCTGTCTGTCCGGTACTTGTTCCACTTTCTGCCTTCAGCCCTCAGCATTGCTTGGGTAGAGTTTCCCCAGGATTTACGCGTTCAGTAGCACCAAATACTTCTTGTGCTTATCACAGTTTTAATGTTTGTTTTCTTCCTGGAGTCAGGGTTCTCTAAGTAGCCCTGGTTGTTCTGGAACTCTCTCTGTAGATCAGGCTGGCCTCAAACTCAGAGACCCACCTGCCTCTGCTGGGATTAAAGGTGTGTGCCTCCACCGCCTGGCTCACAGTTTTAATATTACACCGTTTGGGAGTAGTCCCCTGTGCTTTATCATTAACCCTTGTACTCTAGGCTGGCAGGAACACGACTCTGTTATCTTTAGTACTTCAGTAGGAGACTTGGTAGATGAGGGATAAATACTTCTGGAATGAATCAGTATGTCATGGGCAGTAAGAGAACAGACTTTAAGTTAGCACTCCCCCCCCCCCCCCCCCCCCCCCCCCCCGGATTTGAACCATAATAGTCCTATGCTCTAGAAGTCTTCTGGTAAAAGTCAGGTTCCCAGACTGTGATTCATTAAGTTTTATTTCTGCGAACCACTTTCAGTTTTACCACAAAAACAAACAAGGAAGGACCAGAGCCGGGATTGGTGGTTGTTTTGAGACAGGGTTTCAGTATAGTCTAGGCAGCCTTGCACTCCTGGGTTGACTAGGATGTCTTCAAACTCAATGTCCTCAAATTCAATGCATCAGTGTCCTACCTCAGCCTCCTGAGTGCTGGATTTCCAGGCACAAAGCATCACACCCAGCTAATAAAATGTGTTGTAAGCATGATTGATTCCTATCACCACTTCCTTTTTTAAACCTTAAAGTGATTTATTATTTTAAGAAGTAGCAGATAATCTCAAGGCAAGGCAGGCTCAGTGGAAGGCACAGCTCCACCCCTCTGTGTATCCCTGGGCTGTCCTCATGAGTCAGTCAGTTCTTGATCAATTGACTGTATCTCTTTTATCAACCTCATGGGATAATAATTGAAAGGAGCTGGAAAATGATTGGAATAGGGGGAGCAAGACAGTTCCTAGAGATGCTCCTGGCAATGTTTTCCTCACATCTAATTGGTCATGTTTGGACCAGTTCCCATTCCCAACAAACTTCTGGTGAGGCATCTAGGATTTCTGACTGGCTTGGGACGATCTCAGGAAGGAGACCGAGGCATTAAAACAATGGACATTTCACCTCACCCGGAAGTGTCTCGTGGCTAGTGTCATACCTCTGGTCACTCTCCCAGCACTTACATCACCTGCCGTTCCTGGTTTTATCCTCATGTGGCATACGTGTGTGAACCTCAGTAGGCCTTCCTCCCGTTTTTAATGCATTTAGTTCAGCTGGATGAATGTGCAGACCCAATCTTCCTTCTATCTAGTCAGTTTTATTTGTGCTCTTCATTTCTGCCTAGTAAACCTTTACTAAGGGGAGGAGAGGGGCTGTCTAGCTTTCATCCTTTGTGATTGACTGGATACAGATGTCATTTGTGTAGGTTTGCCATGGGAGAGGTAAGACTGCAAAAGCTTTGGTCTTGAGTAGTTTGACATACCTGTGGATGTGGATGTGTTCTACTTGAAATCATGTATGCAGATGTGCAGTTTGAGGGTGAGATGAGGGTTGAACAAGTGCATTTGTTGGGAGAGGGGTTGGTAGTGGTTGTGTAGAAGGGAGCTGGGCGAGCAAAGGAGGAACAGTCTACTGAAGAGTGAGAGGAATGGGCAGAAACTCGGGAGAGGAAACCTAAGAGTGAACAGCCAATCGCGTCAATTGCAGACATCCAGGAAGGGTGGCCTCTGTACTCCGCAACTTGATGGATGTGGTAGGCATCCAGTAGATGCCGGTGTTTATATGGGGCTTTAGGTAAAGAGGCAAAGGGAGCCTGGGAGGGAGAAAAGGCCTTCAGGTTGAGGAGTGGGGCTTGGCAAGTATAGAGATTGTGGGGCACACAGTGTAGAAGCTGGCTGAGGAGGGAGGGAGGGAGGAAAGGCAGCTTTGCAGGAGAGCGTTGTCGTGCGTCAGGGAATTTGTAGCCACTTAAAAATGTTTTTAGATTTATTTACTTTATGTGTTTGGGTGTTTTGCCTACATGTATGTCTGGGGACCCATGTGTGTCTGCTACTCTCCGAGCCCAGAAGAGGCTATTGGATCCCCTGGAACGGAAGTTATGGACCGTGGTGAGCGGGCCATCTGGGCATGTGGGTGCTGGGGATTGAACTGTGGTCCTCTGTAAGAACAAGTGCTCTGCACTGCTGAGCCAGTGCTCCAGCCTCTGCCGTCCCTGTTAGAGGAGGAACAGGCACATATTTCTGAGTTAAAGATTCAGAGTGCAGAGGAAGGGTCTGAAAATCTCGGACATGCAGTCTGCTTGGTAGAGCAGCACCAGGAAGACATGCGTGGAAGGAATCAGGCTTGGGACTCGTGGGGTGAGGGAGGGGGCGAAATGGAAGCACCAGGGAGATACTTCACGTATCTTGGTAAGTGGGAGGCAAAACTAATTGTTGAAGGTGAGGAAGATGACATTTTGTATAAGGTACTTTTAAAAAGGTGATTTTAAGAAGAAGTGGTAGAAGATTTGGAAGTGGATGAAATAACAGCAAAAACACTTATTGAGTGCTTCCTGTCTACTAAGCATTATATGAAATACTCATCTACTCCTCTCAGTTACGAGACTTTCACTATTATTCCACTTGATGAATCAGAAAGCAGGTTTAAATGGGTTAATGTCTTCCCAAACACGACCAAGTTGATGAATGGTGGGTGGCTCTAAGCTTTGCATGGTATGACAGATTAGACAAGAGTATTTGGTAGTCACTTAGATATCATCTAAGCCTAAAGAGGTGCTAAGAGCAGGAAGAATCTGAGAACTCTAGAGAAAAGAATCAATAGGACTGTGCTTGTGCCCTGTCATCAGAGCCTTCTGAGTGACAATGGGAAGGGGTGACTGAGTAGAGGGGGCTTGACACAAGAATTGTTGTGTTGAGGGGTGAGGAGAGCGGGTCCTGGGCAGGCCGGCGGTTTTCTTTGGGTACCCAAAAGGTCACGCCCTAACCTGGTTTAACCTCTTAAAGATCATTGGCTGACAGAGGTTCCCCATCACCATTGGAATAGAGACGGTCAGGACACTGTGAGGTGTGATCTGGCCCAGTGTTCATATGGTTCATCTTATTTCTCTTGTGATTGAATGGATTGCTTCTCAAAATTCTCTGGTAAAATGTCAGGAAAGTGACTGAGGAAATGGTGTGGTGAGTAAGGTGCTGGCCATCAAGGCTGAGGTAAAATGTCAGGAAGGTGGCTGAGGAGATAGTGTGGTGAGTAAGGTGCTGGCCATCAAGCCTGGGGACATGAGTTTGCTCCTAAGAACCCACATGGTAGACAAAGAGAACCAACTCTTGCAAATTGTCCTCTGACCGCCACACACACACAAATGAATAAATGTGGAAAAAATTAAATGTTATCAGGGAAGATTGCCTTGCATATTGTGAGATCTAGGGAATGAAGAGGTTCAGGTTGGTCTAGGGGAGGTTGCTAACTACTTTGTCTGAAGCCACCTCTGGCTATACACTGGCCATTCAGGGATTTTCTAATAGTCTGGAACAATTTCCAAGGTTAGATGCAATCAAAGTTAGGTCGGGGGAGTTATTTTTCTGCTTTACAGGAGTACAGTTCTATAATTATGAAAGCATTTGAATTCTACAAGTTGGTGGCTTCACTTTCCTTATGTATCAATATCATACTTTGATCTGTTGCTCTCCCTTCCTTCCTCTCCAGTTCCTCCTTTTCTCCAATAGTCCCTCTTCAACTTTAAGGTCATTAAAACAAAATCTTTCTAATTTCCACATGTGAGGGAAATCATATAATACTTTTGATGTCTGGCTAATTTAACATGATTTCCAGTTCTGTCTATTTTCCTGAAAATGATATGATTTTATTCCATTGTGTATATGTCACATTTTCCTTATCCATTGTCCAATGACAAAACCTAGGCTGGTGCTATTGTGAATACAGTAAACACGGTGTGCAATCTCTACTTTGTATGCTGACCTCATTGCTCTCGGATAAACACCCAGGAGTGCTATAGTAGGTCTCTTTTTAGTGTTTAAGGAATTTCCATATTGATTTCTTATAGGCAGGGTTTTCTGTCTTGCTAGCCCACTCCCAAATAATCATACAGAAACTTATTATTAATTATAAATGCTCAGCTGATGTGGGATTCCCCTCTGTATGCTATTGTAGTGTTAGGAGCGGCGAGGCTGCGTCCCCGGCACCCGGCCGCCCGCATGGCTAGCTTATGCCTGAAATAATTACATGGAAACTGTATTCTTTTAAACACTGCCTGGCCTGTTATCTATAGCCTCTTATTGGCTAGCTCTTACATATCGATCTAACCCATTTCTAATAATCTGTGTAGCCCACGAGGTGGCTTACCAGAGAAGATCTTAACCTGCGTCTGTCTGGAGTGGGAGAATCATGGCGACCCTCTGACTCAGCTTCTTTCTCCCAACATCCTGTTCTGTTTACTCCGCCTACCAATAAAATGGGCCAAGGCAGTTTCTTTATTAGCCAATGACCTTCCTCCATCATGCTATGAATATGTTTCATTACCATTGGTTAACAAAGAAACCTCTTTGGACTATAACAGGGCAGAATATAGCCAGGCTGGAATATATAGAGAGAGAGAGAGAAGGCAGAGTCAAAGAGAAGCCATGTAGCTGTGGAAGGAGACAGATGCCAGACCTTTATCAGTAAGCCAAAGCCTTGTGCCAATACATAGATTAATAGAAATGGGTTAATTTAAGTTCTTAAGAGTTAGTTGATAAGAAGCCTGAGCTAATGGGCCAAGCAGTGTCGTAATTAATAATAGTTTTGTGTGATTGTTCAGGCTGGGCGGCCAGGAAACAAACAAGCTGTTTATACTTAGCTGATAGCTTAGGCTTGTTACTAACTAGCTCTTTCAATTTACATTAAACCATATTTCTTATCTATGTTCTACCACATGACCACGTGGTGGTGCTTTTTTTCAGCACCGTGACTCCTCCCTCCTTCCTAGCATTCTTTCAGTCTCTGGTTCTCCTGCCTACCTCTTTCTGCCTAGCTATTGGCCAGTTGGCGCTTTATTAAACCAATGAGAGTAAAATATCTTCACAGTGTATAAAAGGATTATTCTACAGAAATTTCTGAAGTGGTTGGGCTGAGTATATGCTTAGTTTGTGTATACACTTAGGGGTCTGTTTTAGCCATGTTAAAGGTTCAGGAATGATTGATTCACCTTCCCTATGTAGTGTGAAACATTATAGGCACTGTATTCATTCAAAACTAACTCATTCATTGAGCTAATATCTCTTGCTTTTTTTTTTTCCAAGACAGGTTTTCTCTGTGTAGCTCCCACTGTCTTGAAACTCCATAAACCAGACTGGCCTTGAACTCCTAGATCCTCCTGCCTCCGCAGGGCTGGAATTGAGGTGCCGCGGTATTCGCTGTCTGGTTTGTCTGATGACATTCTTAGTCTTTGGATTAGTGGCCTCCTGTGTTCTCCTGAGTTGACAGATTGCGAAAGGTTTGTTTATCTATCCTCACAAGACGTTAGTCCCAGTACAGAGGTAGGCAAGGAGTGGCTGTTTCAGAGGGCCAGAACTAACCCAAGATAAGGGAATTAGCCTCTGGACCTGCAGCGTCCCAACCTCTCCACAGTACCGAAGTTCTAGTCAGTCTCTGCCAGTCAGACAGATTCAGTTTCGTTCACAGCCGGCCACAGCTTCTCTTCAGGAGCTCTTGTTCACAGGGAAGCTTGTGCCCAGCTGAGCGGCATCTCCGCCCCGTAGCTGAATCTCTCTGTTTGTATGGAGTCCTTGTTTCACAGTTAAATTTCAGATTCTTTTCTGGACTATTTAGCAGTGTTTCTCAAAGTGGGGGCCAGGGATCCCAGAATTTATTTAGAAATTATTGTTAAAAATACTATTCCAGCCAGATAGTGTTGTCTTTAATCCCAGCACTCAGGAGGCAGAGGTAGGTAGATCTCTGTGAGTTTGAGTTCTAGCCTTGTCTACATAATGAGTTCCAGGACAGCCAGAGCTACACAAAAAATATCTGTTTCAAAAACCAAGCAAAAAAAAAGAAAGAAAGTGTTATTCTTTTGGTTCCTGCCCTAGCCACGCCCACTCCCATAACCTCTGACCCACCCATCGCCATCTTGGGACCCTTCCTCTCTTTCTGCTTCCTTGGCGTGCGCACGCGTTTTCTCTGTCTCTCTCTTCTATCTCTCCTCTCTCCTTTTATCTCTTTTCTCTGTCTTTCTTTCTCCCTCTTCCTTAATAAATACTTATGGCTATTACCTGTGTTTACGTGTCTGTTACCTGCCGCCACCGGTGGGCCAAGGAAGCGTGCCCTCCTGTAGCCGCTTTCTCATGGCGGGCTCCGCCAACCCACCGCGGGAATCGTTTTTTAAGAATAACAGAAAGGAAGGAAGGAAGGAAGGAAGGAAGGAAGGAAGGAAGGAAGGAAGAAAGAAAGAAACTTAGATGTGGTAGTCCATATCTGATTGCATGGGAGGTTCAATGTGTCAATGTCAGCCTGAGCTATGGTGAGTTCCAGGCCAGCAGATACACAGAAGGGTCTATAAAACTGTCTTCAGAGAACTTCCCAAATGTATTTGGAAAATTAAATGTGTTCAAGTTGTAGAGAGGGGCTTCCAGATGTCATTGTGGATGAAGGAAAAGGAATGTCACAGTCACCTTTGTGTTGATACGATGCCCATGTGGGTGCCTGCAGCTCCCTCTCTCTCTTTCTGTTTTTGAGACAGGGTTTCTTTGTGTAACAGCCCTGGCTGTCCTGGAACCTGCTTTGTAGACCAGGCTGGCCTCGAACTCATAGAGATCCACCTGCCTCTGCCTCCCGAGTGCTGGGATTAAAGACATGTGCCACCACAACTGGCTTAGTGCAGTTTTCTTAGCCCTCTGTCTGGTCGAGGCAGATCTGCTCATGTGGAATATTTAGTCATTAAATTCCAGCACATTGATTTTAGATAGGAAGGGAAGAGACAGTGTTATGGCTAGCTTTAGGCTGCCCTTAGGAAGGACTCAACACACTCTGTGAGTAGATTCAGTTGAACTGTGCTTTCGATTTTACCCTTAGTGTTTTATACACGTGTGTGATCAGGGCTGCTGTATGTAGAGCTCAGTTTATGTTCCTGAGGAGCTGTGAAATAACAGGTTTCACCGAATCACACAACCAATGTGATTTTCTAACTATATACAATTATTTTATCATCAGTTTTTATTTAAAATCTAGCCAGCCAATTAATGAAATAGTATTATGGCATTTTATGAAAAAAAATGGAGTATTAAACCTTGGAAAACAAGCAGTCCTGTGTGATTCATCTAGTTGTTGGATTATATACAAGCCCTGAAGCAGGGGAGACTAGGTTGGTTATCATTTAGGTTCAGTGTTGTCTCTTAGGAAATGAAATTATGTATGAATCTCGAATTCTTATGGAATGCTCTTAGAGACTCATAACGTGTTTGAGTGGCCTCCTTCCATGACTGAAGGGAGGGATGGAGAGTAAAGTGGAGGGAGGCTTCTAGAATAGGAAGAACATTGGATTCTTGAGCACACTCCTGTAGTTCAATGGCTGATTAGCTACTTGGTTATTAGTGCCCATCAAGAATAGATTAAGTCCCACGAGCACAGAAAATACAATTTGTTTGCTGTTGTCTGTCCAGTGGCCAGCTAAGTGCCAAGCAGATAGAGTGAGTCCTCGGTGATCATTAGATGATTGAGCAAATTGATGGAAATGTGATTCACATCGTGGAAACCCGAGACTGGCTGAATTAGCTCCAATGACGCGAATGTCATGTAGTAGAACTAAGTAACACACTCGCCCAGAATTCTTATCACGTAAATCTTTTCAGGAATGCAAAATGCTCATGTCAGAGATTTTAGCTACGTTTTCCAGTGTTAGTTTACTTTTTTTTTTTTTTTTTTTNTTGTTTTTTCAAGACAGGGTTTCTCTGTGGTTTTGGAGCCTGTCCTGGAACTAGCTCTTGTAGACCAGGCTGGTCTTGAACTCACAGAGATCCGCCTGCCTCTGCCTCCCAAGTGCTGGGATTAAAGGCGTGCGCCACCACCGCCAGGCCTGTTAGTTTACTTTTTGATGCCTTTCTCCAGCTCCACTCTTCGCTCCATATCCTTCCATTTCTATCCATTTTATGTTACTATTTGTCTATGTGTTTTCAAGTGCATGTTGTAATTTGTGTTTGCAAACAGTGAACTTGAATTTGTCTCAGTGTGTGTGTGTGTGTGTGTGTGTGTGTGTGTGTGTATGTGTTTTAAAGCCCTTCAGATTGGTGTGTAAGAAATAAAACATTACCACCACGGAAGTCTGATTTTTTTCAAATACATTGGAAAATATTCAACTGGGCAATGGTGGCACATGCTTTTTTTTTTTTTTAAAGCAAGCAAAAAGTTTACTATTTATAATCTCCATTCAAGACATTAATAATAAAAATGTGTCTTACTGAAAAATATCAAGAAGTACTTTGTTACAGGGACACTTTGTTGGTTACTGGGCATGGTTTTTCAATGAGGAGATCATGCTGGATGTCTTGTTTGTCATCTTTAGAAACGGGTGCCACTCTAATTAAGGCAAAGTTGACCTGGAGGGTTCCTTGGCCGTCTTCCTCCCTCCTTACTCTACAAGCTCACTTCCCCTAGTTTTAGTTTTCTACCAATTATCCCCTGAAGTAGACACTTCTGTATTAGTGTCTTATGATTGCTAAAAACAACTTTACCAAAATGTTTGCTCATTTAAAACAATCTACGCTTATTTTCCTGTGGTTCTGAGATTGGTGCCACTGGGGTAAAGCTGAGGTTAGAGCCGGGTCGATGTCACTGGAGGCTGCAGGGCAGAGTCTGGTCCTTCTTTCTCCCTGTTCCTGGAGGTGTCCTGCTTTCTTCCTTGTGTCCTTCCCACCCCATGTTCCTGTCACTGTGGCACATGCTTTTAATCCCAGCACTTGGGAGGCAGACGCAGGTGGATCTCTATGAGTTTGAGGCCAGCCTGGCCTACAGAGCAAGTAAGTTCCTGGACAGTTAGGGCTACACAGAGAAATTCTGTCTTGAAAAACAAAAAACAAACAAACAAACAAACAAACAAACATTCTAAGTTTTATTAGCTTCCTTTAAAAATCTATCAGTATTGAGTAATGTAAAGAAATTTTGCATTTGTGGTAATATTTATTATTTTCTTAGATTAGGCAAGCTCCAAGGTTCAATGGGAGACCTTGTCTGCCAAAATCAAGTAAGAGCAACTGAAGAAGACTTGCAATGCTGGCCTCTGCCTCTGTGCTGTCATACAGTGTGTACATAGAAAGAGGACCAGTGCTGGTTTATAACTCATGTGCCTTTTAGTTGCTGTTGTATTTGTGTGCGTTCTTTCTGTTGATGCTCATATTAACCCTAAGTCAGATACTGTTGTTATGTTTTACAAATAAGGAAACTGAGGTACAGAGAAGTAACCTGCCCATAATTATAGCCTCGAAATGTTGGGCACACTGACTACAAGAAATAGACCAAAACACCTCTGGATGATGGGATTATGGCTCAGTTCACTTCTTTACATCTGTAATACATTGAAGGATGTGTCTCTACAACTTACGTAGCTGATGATAACATTTGAGAAAGTTATAGCCTGTTTAAAATCTAGAAAAGTGTCAATATAAGAGATTCGTAGATTTCATTTCAAAGATGAATTCTTGCAATTCAGATAGAAATTAAGCTTGTTTAAGACGGGGAATGTGGTGTGCTGTTATTGTGCCGTAGTCCAGTGACTGTGCACAGGACACTCATAACCAGAAGGAAGATTTTCCCTTCCCCTTCAGATGGGTGTGTGTTGTGGAGACTGGCCTCACGTTCTGGTCTCCAACAAGCAAGTAGCCAGGACCACAAGACTGCAGCACTTTACCCAGTTTAGAAAAAAAGGATTATTCATACATTTTTTTGTTTGGTTTTTGAGTGTGTATGTGTGTATGTGCGTGTGCATGCAGGTATTGGAGAAGCCTTCAGATTCTCTGGAGCTAGTGTTAGACTTAGTTTTATGCCACCTGATATGAATGCTGGGTATTAAACTTTGGACTTCTGCAGAAGCAGCAAGTCCTCTTAACCCCTGAGCCACCTCTCTCCCACCACAACTGGATTTTCAAAGATTGTCACCTAGACACCTGGACAAGGGGTACACATCTGTAATCCCAGCACCTGGAAGGCTGAGGAGGAAAGTCTTGAGTTCCAGGCCCACCAGGGCTGTAGAGCAAGACTCTTACACAAGGTTCTGTCCTAGTGACTTAAGTTGTGAGAGGGCTGGCGTGATAAGAGATCGTTCAGTGTATGTGCAAGCGTGGAAATAGCACACAGTACCCCTAATATATACAGCTTTTATGTTCATATGTTACCAGTTTAAAAATAAATTTAGTGGCAGGTGGATCTCTTTGAGTTAAAGGCCAGCTAGGGCTACACAGTGAGACCGTGTATCAATAAACAAATAATAAATCTTAAAACTCAATAAAAGGGGAGGAGATTTTACAAATGCCACCACTTTCTTTTTTGTTGTTGTTGTTTTTGTTTATTTGAGACAGGATTTCTCTGTAGCTTTGAAGCCTGCCCTGGAACTTGCTCTTGTAGACCAAACTGGCCTTGAATTCACAGAAATCCACCTGACTCTGTCTCCCAAGTGCTGGGATTAAAGGCGTGTGCCACCACTGCCTGGCACATACCACCACTTTCTATCAATACAAAATTCCCAAAAGAGATAATCACTTAGCTTATGTTTTGACAGTTTTTTTTTTTTGATACTAAGGAAAGCAAGCTCACACTGACACACAGCAGAGCATGGACCAGCTTAGCCAAACTGGCCTTTGTAAAAGCAGATGTGGCCTGCAGGCTTCAGTCATAGAAGTGTAAAGAAACAGAAGCAGTAGACCCGCTTCAGGAAGCGTGTACTTTCCTCTCTGTAGATGGTAGCTGGCCACAAGGGCAAAAATAGCACAAGTGGTGGGTCCGTGGCCTCATTCTGGTTGCCCAGCTTTCCGCTCCTTTTTGTTGCTCTCATTCTCATCATCTGTGGTCCTTTGGAATCTGTCTGCTAGCAAGCCATGCAACCCAGTCAGGTTTCTTTCTTCTCCCTCTCTTCCTTTCCTTGAGACAGGTCTCTCTGGCCAGCCTTGAACTCACCATGCAGACCAGACTGGCCTTGAACTCAGAGACTCCTCTGCTTCTGCCTCCAGAATTCTGTGATTAAAGGTATATGCCACCCTCCCTGGCTCCAGCCTGTTTTCTTGGAAGTTGGTAACATTCCGTGTTGTGTTAGTGCTCACAGCTGAACTGTGCATTTGCGTGTGAGGCGTTCTGCCAGGAACTTGGTGTGGCGACAGTTATGGACATGACGTCCGTGGATTAAATCTGGTTCAGTTTGGTGCAGTGTAAGCCAACAGTGTTTGGAGTAACAATGAATTAGATGGAGATACCTAAAAATTATTGATTTCCATTTATTGTTGAGACCAAACAAAACAACAAAAAACAATACCTCTAGCACAATGACAAGCATAACCCGTTTCGCTATTTATAGTAATTTCTTGGCCAATGCTGTGTTTTTCTGTCTCTGGAACCCCTGTACCAATTATATTTAAAGTGAAGGAACAATAAGACCCTTAAAAAGAGGAAGTGTCTGGGCCCAGGCAGTGGCATTAGTGACAGCAGAGCCAGACCTAGCTGTGGAGCTGTGTCCCCTGCCCTGCTGTGCCGCACCAGCTCTGACATGGCTGCCCAGCGTGTCCAGTGGGAACCGTTCCTGTCTCTACCAGTCTTCACCTAATGCCATGGCCTTTCAAGTTCCTTCCCAGGGAAGATACTCATGGTTTCTTCATTTCTTTGGTTTTGAATAAATTACTTTTTGAGGCCAAGACAGAATATGATCATTTTGAAAGAGGTAGAGTTTTGAGAATAACATAGTTTAACCGTGAGAAAGTTATGGGGTCCCCGAAGATTACCAGATGCTCAGGGCCCGTGGAAAGACAACCTGCGACACTGTGTGGGTAATGATGACGGCTGCCGGATTGTATTTATTTGTTTAAGGTATATTACCATTTCTGGAACTTCACAGAAAATTATACCCATAACCCCTGAAATCTATATAATCTTTTCTTCCTTTCTCTCCCTTCTGCTCCCTTCTTTCCCCTTCCCCTCTGTACGGGGCTTAATGTAGCTCAGGCTGACTTCAAACCAGGGATGTAGCCAAGGATGACTGTTAAATTACAGTCTTTCAACACACCAGGGTTTAGTCATGTGCCTCCATGTCCGGTTGTTTCCCCTTTCAACATCAACTGTAACACATTGACAAGCACCTGTGTGAGACGTTTGTTTACTAGAACAGTGCATGTAATGGGCAAGAGGCAAATTAGGTCATGATGGGCTGGGCATCCACCCGGAGAGCATTGCCACCTTACCAGTTTGTGTAGGCTGCATTTCAGACAGCTCCTGGCTGTCTAGTGACTAATGGTGTCAGAGCGCCCAAGTTTCTCTGCAAGGTTTCTCTGGGAGTTTTATCTTTAGAGGGCATCTCTGGCTTTGGCATACAGACAGTTTGAGTGCACCATGGCTGTGGCCTGAGAAGCTGTTCTGTACTCAGGGAAGCATTAATGCTTTGCTGTGCTGTCTGTTCTTGATTCTGCAGATCTGCTAACGCATCCCAGAGAAAAGCTTTTAGGAATTGGCCTGGCTTTGGAAAACATTCTTTTTCAAATGTGTAGTTATATACTGAGATCTCTAACTTTTTCCTTCTAAAGAACTGTGTAATTAAAAATGACCTTCGTTAGTTTGATGTAGTTTTAAATTTTTTTGTTTTAAATTTTAATATGGAGATAGGTTTCATTTATTTTTATTAAATATTAAATGTATTTTTTTAGTAATCGTGGTCTGGCTCACCAGCAGCTCTTATGAATGAATATTGTGATGTATGTATGTACTAGAACAGTAAAGCAGAAGCAGAGAGATCACACTCCATAGGGAGGGCCATGTCCAGACTGGATGCTAGAGTTTTTACCAGTATCTTTTGTGACCGCAGGGGTGCGTGCCTGTCTTTTATCTCTTCCCAAACCAGCACTGTAGGAAAGTGATTGTGGAGAAAGGTGTGTTGTCTGAGGAACAAGTGTGTGCCCATAGAACAGACATTAGCATTTGTCTTCAAGAACAGGTCTTTGGTAGGCTAGCCTTTGGGAGTTGCTGCTTTTCAAATCTATAAAAGAAGGAAAGAGGGAAACAGGAGGATAGAGGCTAGCCTGGGCTACACAGTGAGACCCTGTCTCAAAACAAACCACCTCTCCCCAAATGTATCCTCAGGAGCCAAAACCAAAACAACAGAACCCCAACTATATACTCAATAATCAAAGCCAAAAACAAGAGAACCCTAACTGTATTCTCAGTAACCAAAACCCAAACTAAATCAGCAGAACCCCAAGCCTATCCTAATAACAAAAACCAAAATCAACAACAGAACTTCAAACACATGCTCAATAAACAAAACCAAAACCCAAATAATAGAACCCCAAATGTACTATAAATAACCAAAACTAAGAACAACAGAACCCCAAAAGTATTCTTAGTAACCAAGAACAGAGCAGAACCCCATATATTCAATAACCAAAACATATATTCAATAAAACATATATTCAGTAACCAAAATCAAAACAAGATAGCAGATCCACAGCGAGGGAGACATTCTCCTAACCTTCTTTCACTTGGTTCTTTTATTTCCTACCTGCTGAAGGTTTCACTGCCTCCCCATAGTGCTATGCACAAGTTTGGAACCACGTGGTGTCTCAGCTCAGGCTCCCCTCCCCCAAGCCCTTAAACATGGTTTCCTAATTACAGGTTCAGAAATTTTGGTGAGCAGCTGTGGTCAGATGAAGAAAACCAAAGGCATGCATTTAGTTGAGATTTTCCTGAACTTGGTTCTCAGAATGGAAACTGTTAAGGACTGGGGAGAGAAACCATGGGCACTATCGGAGGGGAGGACTGTGTGAGCTGCGTGAGGGATTTCAACGAAGTGCTTAGCTTTTTTCTTTTAATTTTAACAACTTTAAAATTTTTATTATTTTATTTTGTATGTGTGAGTGTTTTGTCTACATGTATGGCTGTGCACCTCGTGCGTGCCTGGGGCCCACTGAGAACAGCAGAGGGGGTTGGAGCTCCTGAAACTGGAGTTACAGATAGTGATGAGCTGCCTGCCATGTGGCGCCGGAATCCAACCTGGGTCCTCTGCAAGAGCAGCCAATGTTCTTGAGCCCTGAGACATCTCTCCAGTCCTTGGTTTTCCTTCTACCATCTGACCACTGTTGGTCACTGAAGGTTTTGTACCCATATTTGAGAAATTATAAAACTTTGAAAATTAGAATGAATCTTAACCTTGTAATGTGATATAGTTACTAAAGACAAAAAAGTTTGAAATGGTTGGAAGCGCATTTTACCTTTTTCATATCAAATGTTTGTCTCTATATGAGCGTAATTTTTCTAATGCCTTGAGAATCTGCTAAATGCTGTGTGTTGAGTTCGTAACATGTCCTTTCATAGTACAACACACATGTGCATTTATAATTATTATTATTATATTACTTTCAAATATATGTATTAGAAAGTACGAAATGTTAAGGCTGTGGATTTTAGCTCTCTTTAGGGAATGAAGAGGATGATAACTCTTGGCTCCCCTCCCAAAGACAGCAGGAGACTAGTCCAGCATAGGCATTCTCTACTCCTGGTTGACTCTCTAATTCTCTGCAGCTGTGTTTGTTGGATGACGGTGATGATCATGTCAGTGGTTAGGCCCCCTTAGGAGTAGAGTTGCTGGATTCAAAGACAATCCATTTAAAATTTTAATGTTGCTAATACAGTTTCCTTTTTCAAAGCATGGAGAAATAGACGCTCTCCCAACAATGTATGAAAACAAATATTTTATCATAGATTAGCCAAAAGGGGTATTCTGAGTTTTGCAGTCTGAGGTATATAATTGCTTCATTGTGTATTTTCCTAATGAAAGGATCATATAGTATGTGTGTTTGGTAAATAGGGGTGTATGTATAATATATATTATATTTTATATAATATATGTATATAAATCGATAGTCCTTTGTTACATATGTTGAGATATTCTAGACCAGTGGTTCTCAACCTATGGGCAGCATATCAGATATCTTGCATATCAGTTATTTACATTATGATTCATAACAGTACCAAGATTACAGTTTTGAAGTATTGACGAAGTAATTTTATAGTTGGGGTTTACCCCAACATGAGGAACTGTACCAAGGGTCGCAGTGTTGGGAAGATTGCGAACACTGTCCTAGAACATTACCTGTATTGTTTATACTGTCTTTTGTCAAACAATAGTTTTCTATTTTAAATTCATGCTTTGTTTTCTTTTTGTCTTCCTGTATAACTTTTGGATTATGTGCCTTATTGTAGAGGCCTTTTCCATCTCGTGATTATAAACATCTGATTCCAAATTTTCTAATTAGTGTTTTAGTTTAAGGAAACATTTAACTCCCCAGTCAGTTTGCAGTTATAAATAAAGTATGATTGTCAGCTCCCCTACCTGTGAATACAGAACTATCCCAGTGTCATTTATCGAATCGTGTTCTGGCTAGTTTTTATATCAGCTGACACAGGCTAGAGTCATCTGGGAAAAGGGAACCTTTCCTGAGAAAATGCCTCCGTCAGAGTGTCTGTAAGCAAGTCTATAGGAAATTTTCTTGATTAATGATTGATTTGGGAGGATCCACCCCCCTGTGGGTGGTGCCACCCTGAGCGTGTGGTCCTGGGTTGTATAAGAAAAGCAAGGTGAAGAGCAAGCCAGTTAGCAGTGCTCCATGGCCTCTGCATCAGTGTCTGTCTCCAGGTTCCTGCCTTGAGCTCCTGCCCTCACATCTTCAGTGATAGACAATGACCTGAGAGTTGCCAGAGGAAATAACCCTTTCCTCCCCAAGCTGATTGTGGTTCTGGTGTTTATCACAGCAATGGAAACCCTGATGGGGACAAATAGTGTTATCTTTTCCCTCATTGACTTAAAATCTTTGTCATTTTTTAAAAATATTTATTTATTTATTTATTTATTTATTTATTTATTTATTTATTTATTTATTTATTATGTATACAATATTCTGTCTGCATGTATGCCTGCTGGCCAGAAGAGGGCACCAGACCTCATTACAGAAGGTTGTGAGCCACCATGTGGTTGCAGGGAATTGAACTCAGGACCTTTGGAAGAGCAGTCAGTGCTCTTAACCACTGAGCCATTTCTCCAGCCCCTTTGTTATGTTTTTAATTTTCATAAATTATCTGGTTTTTTATTTTCCTTCTATTTCCAATATTATAATATTTTATTCTCCCTTTTCTAAACATTTCTTAATTAACATTGAACATTTGTTTACTTTTCCAGAGTAAGGCCATGACCTCTGAATCTTCATCTTGGTTTTATCATTATATGTAGTTCATTCATTCAGTGATCTCTTTTCTTCTCTCCCTCTCATTTCAGAGCCCTGCTTGTGGAAACCCACAGGAGACAGCTCAGGGCAGAAGAGTGGTCATTTCTCACAGTATTGACCGAGCTCTGAAAGATGGTGAGGATGGACTGGGCTCACGGGATTACTATGATAAGCGATCCCTCGCTGTTCTCAAAGGGTATTTGCTATCTCCGGTTTATCTGTCCTTCCTACAGCACTAGGAATTTTCATGAGTTCGTGTTTGAAGATTGGGTGCATCTGTGTTTTGGATAAATGGAAGTGGTTTGAACATTTATAGAGTAGAAATTTCCAGACTTCACGAAACTAACCAGGCTAGGAGAGATTTATCTACAACATGGACTGCAGACCTGCTCCCTATTCCTTAAAATAGGTTTCAGGAAACATTTGATTGTAGATACTGCTGGAGGATGTGTGTTGGGGGGAGTGGACTCTCTGCACTTGTGGCCACATCACTTCAAGCAGATGAGTGATAGCCTCACAGAAGAGTGGAGAACATGCAAGGGTTTGAAGAAGAGGGCTGAGGAGCAATGGCAAGGTACACTGTGGTTATATCCCTGAAGTGTAGGAGTGAGCAAGTTTCTAAATATTAGTGTTTAAGGATGCAGCACATTTTGAAGACCAAATTAAGGTTATTAAGGTAAGATTTGTAAATATATTGATTTCAATTATTATACAGGGAAAAAAATCTGAAGTTTCCACAGTTTGCATGCTATTAAATAGCTAACAGGGGACTGAATTAAATAATGCACAAGTAAGTATTTTTTCTTGGCATAGTTCACAAAAATCAGTGTGTTTAAATTTGAAGACGAGGATTACAAAAGCAGAGAAATAGTATGAAAATTTTGACTATTAGAATTTTATAGATTATAATTTAATCTATAATTCTATTAATGATTAATATAAACTACTTTTATAAATTTTTTTGGATATAAAATTTGACTTTTCTTACTCAAAACCTCATGGTTTTGCTGGGCCTGGTGTGGCATGCTTTTAACCCTAGTGTTTGAGAGGCAGCGGCAGGCAGGTCTACATAGTAAGATTCTGTCTCAGAACAAAATAGTCTTAAAAAGAATTTTATTTTTACATATGTGTGTGCATGTCTTGTGTGTAAGCGCAGATGCACATGTGCCGTGCCATGCTCGTGGAGGCCAGAGCACAACTTTTAGGAGTCAATCATTTCTTTCTACCATGACCCTGGAGATTGGATTCAGGTTGTCTGACATGTACAGCAAGTGATTTTAATCACCACACCATTTTGGTGATCCCACACCAACTTAAAAAATATTTACTTTGATTTTATGTGCTTGCATGTGAAGGTCCACATGTTTGTATGTGCACCACATGTGTGTCTAGAGCCCAGGGAGACCAGAAGAGGGCATAGGAGCTCCTGGGGCTGGAGTTACAGCTGTTGTGAGCCACCTTGTGTGGGTGCTGGGTGCTGGACTCTTTGTAAGGACAGCATGTACTCTTCAACACTGAGCTGTCTCCCCAGCTCCTGCACCAATATTTGATTTTTTTTTCACTACTTTCAGCCCCCCCCCCCCCCCCCCCCCCCCCCGCAATCCCTAGTTGTTTCATGTAGGAAGGTTAGTCTGGTACATTCACTCAGTCACCCATAGTTGCTGGAGCGGTGGCGCCACGGTGGCGAAGAGCACCAGTGCTCTCACAGAGGACCTGGATTTGGTTTCTAGCACACAAAGTGGCTCACAACCATCCATGTAACTAGTTCCAGGGGATCTAGACCCCCTTCTGGCCTCCCTGGGCACCAGACAAGCACGTGGTGCAGATACATACAGTGTAAAATAAGTAAAGCTTTAAAAATGCTAAAAATCCTTAATTTAATGACCTTGCTAGCACATACCTTTAATCCCGGCACTTGGGAAGCAGGGACAGGCTAATGTCTGTGAGTTTGAGCCCAGCCGGGTCTACAAAGCCAATTCCAGGACAGTGAGGGCTGTTACATAGAGAAATCCTGTCTTGAAAACCAAAGGAAGAACAAAAACAAAAAAACTTTAATTCTATAAACCGTGTTTTAACTGTTTCCTTTTGAAAGATGGTTAATATTTTACTGTATTTATGTGCCGCACTTTATTTGTTCATCCTTTAATGGACACTTGAATTACTTCTATTTGGGGCTCTTGTGAATACCAAAAATATGATGCCTTTCGAATTTTGGAAGACATAAATATTTCTTTGCAGTTGAGTATGACATTTTTTTCTCTTGGATGGGCCAGTTTGTTTCAGATGTATTTGTATGGAGTGGATTTAGAAAAAAAAACTGAGGCCTTCTTGACAGAAACAAATCACACATTGCCTGTGAGTCATTTTCTGTGCAGTGGCTTTGTCATACAAAGCCTTGGGGGAAGAGTTTTGGTTTATTAATTGGCACATTTATAAAGCATATTTGATGGCTTGCTTTCTTTTTTATAAACTTAATTTTTTATTACTATATCATGCCTGTATCAGGAGATTTGGTATGATAGTTCAGTGTCTATGAGTGCACCAGCTAAATCCAGCATTTTCCCAACTGGTGCTGTTCTCTATGCCACACGAAGCTGACTGCTTTGTATTTTTCTCTCTTGTACCTCAGCTCCCGTATCTGTTAGACAGTATTGCTACCCACCATCTTTAGGCTCAAGAGTCCTTTGTTTGATATAAGATGGTTTTTCAGGAACTTAGACATCATATCCTCTACCAAAATGGGAGCTGTTGGCTCAGACCAAAGGGGCAATCTTGTCCTCAGACTGCTTTTTTGGACTGCAGCCTCATACTGGAACTGTCCCCACCAAACCTCAGACTGCACGGAGCTCCTGTCTCCTGCCTTATACCCCTCTCTCCACCCAGCCATATCACTCCTGTCTCCACCTCCCTAGTGCTGGGATCACCTTTGTGTGAGCTCTGTTTCTCCTTCAGACAGATACAATCTCATTCAACAGCCCAGGGTGGCCCTGAACTATCAAAGATTCCTCTGTCTCTGTCTCCAGATTAAAGGTGTGTGCCCCCACTGCCTGGCCTCTAGTGGCTTGGCTCTGCACTCTGATCTTCAGGCAAGCTTTATTTGCTAAAACACAAACAGAATATCACTACTTGCCATGTTGATTTGTTTGTCGCAAATAAATGTGAGCTGTCTCTGCTTTCTTAATGGACTTGCCTAGTTCGGAGTGAGGTACAGCTACTCTACAAAAGCTAGGAAGCAACAGCCATCTGATCAAACATCTGGATGCTAGCATAAAAATGGCTGGTTATCTTAAGAGCTCGTCTGTTGGATGTCTTTTCTTCCACCCTTGCTGAGATGGCTGTTGATTCCAGCTTGCGTACCAGTCTATAAAATTCTGTTTAATGAATGGTTAAAGTTGCAGTAGCGTCTTGTCTGGGTGTCTGCCTTTGGAAGGTAATTGTTCTCAGTTAGTACAGTTGAAGCCATTTGAATCACCTTGAGAATTTACCTAAACTTGGGCCTATGTAAATGTTAACAAAGTTCTTGATGTTCTATGTGTAGGCTTTTATTAGTCTGTGTGTCTGTCTGTCTCGCCTGTCTGTTGAGGCAGGGTGTCATTTTATAGCTCTTACTGGCCTGGAACTCGCAATGCAGACCAGGCTATCCTCTAACTCTCAGAGATCTATTTAGTTCTGCCTTTCAAGGGCTGGGATTAAAGGTGTGAACCACCTTACCAGGCTATGAGTAGTGTCTAGAAAATAAAAACCGAAAGGAAAGCGCTGAGAAATCAAAAGTGATTTCAGAAATATCAGACAGCTTGGTGGAAAACTGGAACTGTTTTATGTGGCTAAGTTTTGCTCCCATGGCACTTGGCGGTGTCATCACCTATGCCACACATCAGTTTACTGTTCAGAATCCTCCTTTCTTGAAGAATCACATTAGCTTTACAGTTTGCCCAACCACAAGACCTGTGATGTGGCTATTGACCACCAAACACTTGAACAGTTCATTTGTGATTGCTGTAACTCTAAAATATGTAACAGATTTCAAAGCTTAGTTTGAAAAAAATAATGAAAATATTTCATTTTAAATATTGACTACTTAATGCACAAATAC
Organism: Alexandromys fortis; assembly: GCF_014885135.2. Taxonomy (NCBI): domain Eukaryota; kingdom Metazoa; phylum Chordata; class Mammalia; order Rodentia; family Cricetidae; genus Alexandromys; species Alexandromys fortis. The sequence continues at coordinate 7,601,716 of NW_026067938.1, forward strand.
ATTATATGAAATGAAATATGTTATTCATTTTGCCTGTTTCTTTTTAATCTATTAATATGGCTAGCGGGAAATGTAAAAGCACATGTACAGATTTTCATGTTTCTATCAGATGCACCAGCCTAGAGCTAGAGATGGACTGGAAATCCCCCAGTGATGGTGACATGCCGCGTGTGCTGATCCGTATGAGGCTGGTGTGGGGGACTGTTCTTGTATTAGTTTTGGGGTCTTATTAGGGACAGAATGCTAAATATATTCTGAAATTGAATATAAAGAATAATGGCCCTGTACCATGTTTTAAGCTGTAATGGGTAAGGAACCCTAAAGAGTATAGTTAGGTTGAGTATGAGCAGCTTCTGCCTTTAGTTGTGGAGACAAAGTGTCTTAGGGTAGAGTAAACGTGGCAATAGTGTCTTTTGTTACTCAGGTGAGTTTTGGGGTCTTCCTGGAGAAGCCATGACCTGGGCCCAAGTGATGATTGAGAGGATTTTCTGTATTCTATGTTTTTAAGTGGGTTAGCATCAATATCAAATATTTAAGAGTTACACTGTATAGGACCCAGACATTCTGATTAGAGGAGGATCTTTTAAAAAAATGTCCTTTCCCTTGTTCTGTTTTCCACACTGATTCTGTTCTAAACAGTGAACTGCCTTGACGTTTACAACTTGACCTCGCTTTGCTTATTCCGCAGTGTTCGACTACAGCTATAGAGACTACATTCTCTCCTGGTACGGGAGCCTCAGCAGAGATGAAGGACAGCTCTACCATCTGCTCTTAGAAGACTTTTGGGAAATTGCCAAGCAGATTCGCCACAGGCTGAGTCACGTGGACGTGGTTAAGGTTGTCTGTAATGATGTTGTGAAGGCTTTGCTCGCTCACTTCTGTGACCTGAAAGCTGCTAATGCCAGGTAAGTGTGTAATGCCCGTAAGCCCACCCCTTCTCACTAAAACAGCACTCTTGGGGGGGAGGTGAAACAAGGCAATGCTTAGGAATAGTCTGCCTGAAATAGACTGAACTAGAAAAAAAAATCATTCTGAGTGAGGTAACCCAGAACCAGAAAGACAAACACGAGCCTTCATCCAGTAACTGATGGAAGCAGATGCAGAGATCCACAGCCAAGCCCTGGGTCGAGCTCCTTGAGCTCTGTGGAAGTGAGGGAGGAAGGATTATAAGAGCTGGGGGAGAGGGAGGAGCAGGATCGTGATGGGGAAACCCACAGAGACAGCTCTCCTGAGCTCGTAGAAGCTCATGGACTCTGAACTGAGAGCTGGGGAGCCTGCATGGGAGTTACCTAGCTCCCTCTGAATGTGACAGTTGTGTGGCTTGTTCTGTTTGTAGGATCCGTGGCAGTGGGACCAGGATTTACCCCTGGTGCATGAACTGGCTTTTTGGAGCCCATCCCTGTGATGAAATACCTTGCCCAGACTTAGTGCAGTGGGAGGGAGTTGGTCCTTCCTCAACTTGATAGACTCTCCATGGGAGGCCTAACCTCTCTTAGGAGTGGATGAGGGGAGACAGGCAAGGGGAGGGAGAGGGAACTGTGTTTGGTATGTAAAATGAATTAAAAAAGAAAGTAAAAAAAGATATAACATTGCATTTAATAATAATAATAAGAAGAAGTAAAGGTGGAGAAGGACTAGTGTGAGAAGTTGCCCACCCGCCATTTCAGCTTTAGTGTGGATCAGGGGAGGACAGAGGCTTCTGAATCTCCACAGTAACTCAGCGAGGGCCGGACTACCTCCGTGTGAGATCAGAAGTTTCATTTTCAGTTGCTGAGTCTGTAGTACGTTGCTACAGTGGCAACAGCAAATTAACATGTCCCACTTTTTGTATTTATTTCTCTATCTTCTTTACTAAACTCCTATTCAGTAGGGCAAATCCAAGACTTGGGCTCATTGTTACACTTTTGTTAATGGTACCCCTCCTCCCATAGCCATGATTTCTATTCTTTTACTTTTGGATATAAATTTTTTAGTGCCTTTTCTTTAAAAACATACAAACAAACAAACTAGTCAGCCTACTTGACCTGGAATGCAGGTATTTTGAAGGGGAATAGTCACAAGTACTTGCAGAGTAGATTTCTTGGTAACTTCGTAGTAGAAAATCGCCTTCTAGACACATAGTGGTTTTGTGAGTGGTTCACACAATGAACTGATGATAGGCCAGCCAGCACGGTAATGAGCTTCCAGAATTGCAGCGTGCAGGGCCTGGGACTGGGTGTAGCCAACGATGCCTTCCTTCCCCAGCAGCCTGCACAGCACCTCCAAACACTATGAAAGCTAGCCAGCAGGGAACATGTCCTAGTGGCAGTAGCCCCCTGGAGTGCCTCTGGACTCCCTGGTGGATGGCTCAAAGGGAGGTATCTTGTGCCTGGCATTGAGATTTCCATTCAATAACCGGTATCTTCTGGCATCAGCATTGTCTATGCATGCAGGGTATTTCAGCTTCAACTCCCCTTTAAAAAGAATATATATATATATACATATATATGTATATATATATATTCTTCCTTGGGTTGAAAATCCATAGGTTACATATAGCTTTTCCACATACCCTTGATTTTAAAGAAAGCCACCTGCCATTACCTCATCATCTCCCCATTCCTCTACCTGTTTCCATGTCTGCCTCCACTGTCCCCTTCTCTAATTTTTTTAAGCCACATTTTCCTTTTCTATTCATTTGTTGGACAGTTTGGTTGGTTCCATTTCTTAGCTATTGTGACGTGAGAGGCAGTGGACATGGATGTGCAATGTAACTATTTTCAACAGTGCTGCAGTAAGCGGTGGCATGCAAGTGTTCCTTATATGTTGATGTGTAGTCCTTTGAGTATAGCCAAGGATGGCGTATGGTTGGTTCCTATGGTCGATCTAATTTTAGGGTCTTTTTGAAAAAGAAGATTGTGTATGTGTGTCTGTGCGTGCACGTGTGTGTGTGCGTGCGTGTGGGTGCATGCACGTGTGTGCGTGCACGTGTGTTTGTCCGTGCGTGCATGTGTGTGTGTGCGCGCGTGTGTGTGCATGTGTGTGTGAGTGTGAGTGCACATGCTGGGAAGTCAGAGGACACCTTTTCCAGAGTTGACTCTTTGTTCCTGCCTTTTTGTCTTGGTGTAGTATGCATATGGGTTTCACTTTGAAAAAGCTTGTACAGAGGTTTGTTAAGCCCCGGTGTTGTGCCAAAAAGCTCCATGTATGCATATTTGCTGGGAACTTGGTTTTTGGAAGACTTCAGCAGGGTTATTTTCTGTGCTAAGAACTGATGTGGGAGTCCCCTCTGTGTGCTGTGACTACCATTAATGAATAAAGAAACTGCTTTGGACAGAACTTAGGTAGGCAGGGAGAGCTAGGCTGAATGCTGGGAGAAAGAAGGGCAGAGTCAGAGAGATGCCATGGAGCCGCCACCAGAGTCAGACATGCTGAAACTTTTATCCATAAGCCACTGCTATATGGCAATACACAAATTCATAAAAAATGGGTTAAATTAACATGTAAGAGTTAGCCAATAAGAAGTTAGAGCTAATGGGTCAAGCAATGATTTAAATAATATAGTTTCTGTGTGATTATTTAGGGTCTAAGCAGGGATTGCTGGGAACCAACAAACCCACTACATTTGGGGCACCAACATGTTGAACTAAATCCATGTAAAACCTAAAAAAGCTGTTAAGCTCCTGTATTGTGCCAAAAAGCTCCTTGTATGCATATTTGCTGGCTTTTGGAAGATTTCAGCAGGGTTATTTTCTGTGCTACGAACAAAGTATTTTTCTAGGCTTGTTGGTAGGATCTTAAATTTGTATTATACTTCCCAAGTAAGTTCAAGGATGATGAATTACAGCACATATAACTTACACATAAAGTGTGTTCCTACAGAAATAAGTAGCTCTGCCTGTTGGGATATGCAGTTGTTCCGAGTAGCACTGGGATAATGCCCAGCTCCTTTTTTTTTTTTTTTTTTTTTTTGGTTTGTCGAGACAGGATAAGATTCTTAAGCTCACTTTAGGAAAGTCAGCATTGGTTTCCTCAGAAGCTGCAGGTAGCTCACGTTCTCCTCTCAGAAGCGCTGCTGTGTGAGTTTATCACATGACAGCCCCTGCTCTGGCTTGTGATGCTGCCCTGACAGTGGACCTGGTTGCTGAGAGTGGCAGCTCTCCACCCTCACATAGTTTCTTCCTACGAACTGCCTTCCCTCCCCAGGTCTGCCAGCCTCTATGATGCATAGTGAGAAGTCCATTTCAGCTGTGACTCACTTCCATAAATTGGTACCCTTATTACCTGTGATAACTGATTCTTTTTTCTTTAACATTTTATTTAAATGTCATTTGAGACTAAGTCAGTTTTACTCTCTTATTACTTGGACACAACCTGTAGCCTGAAAAATGTTACCATAGAACAGTGATGACAGAATTTCTTCCCTGAGGATAGCCCCACAGTTGTAAAAGCTACCGAACTTGAAAGTGCTGTTGTTTGTGTGGTTTACGTCTAGTGATTCACTGTGGTCCCCCTGCCTCGGCAGGTGATGGCTGATCACACAGCCCTCACAGCCCTGAGCTCAGTGAGATCACACTGCTGGCTTGCAGTCGGCCATTTACACTATGTAATGGGGAAATAGTTTTGGTCGGAATTTTGTCCTATAGAGAACCAATTATTACTCTCCAGCTCCTCTAACTGAGTCCATTAAATTCATCAATATTTACGATATCAGATATTTAAACCAAGAAGCCTTTAGAGTAGAAGTTCACATTGTGTTCCCTTTGGACAATCCTGATACACGCGGGAGTGAAAGAGAAGAGTGACATTGGATGTGACATAGTCAGATGACAATGAGTATAGCTGTGGCCTCAGAGATCTGCTCCAGGGTCCTGGGAGCACACTGTCCTGTGTGCTGTGACAGTGTGTGAATTAGAAAGTGTACCGAAGAGGTTGTTTCCCTGTGGTCTCTGTAGCTTACACCTTCTGTCAGAGTTGTTACCCCTTTGCACTGTCTTTTATTGTTATGTAGTCTGTTGTGGAACTCACAGTAAAGTATTTCATGGTTCTGCCCAGCTAACAGTTGTCAAAGACTCATTGAATTCAAGGAAGCTTGTTTTGAAGTACTTAAGTTACACTCATTAGAGGACTGTCTTTGAAATGTTTATTTCAATTAGAAGAATAATAGGTTTAAGAGAAAAGGACAAGTGGTTAGAGAAATGTAGTGGGTTTTTGTTTGTTTGGTTGTTTGGGTTCAAGACAAGGTCTCTCTGTGCAGCCTTGACTGGCCTGGTCTCTGTAGATCAGGCTGGCTTGAATTTACAGAGATCCACCTGAATCTGCCTCCCAAGTGCAGGGCTTAAAGGCATGCGCCACCACCTCCCAGCTGAAATCTAGTGTTTCCCTGAATATCTAAGTTCACCATGAGAGTGTATCTTTCACTGAGATGCTTACAGCTTCTGAAACTGTTGCTTTAGAAGATGATATAGTTATTGTTGTAACTAAGACATCAAAATGACAGAGAGAATTGATTCCACACCAGAAGTGCTGACTCTTCAGACTTCTAGGGTTTTCAATTTTAGCTTGTTCTTTGTTTTCTCCCCACTATGTAGCAGAACTTGGAGTAACACTGAACAACTGAGCCCCAGCCCCTGGTTTCCTATTCCTTGTTATTCTAGTTGTTGATAAAAATGTAGAGAGAGAGAGAAAGAAAAACTTACTGCCATTCTCTTTAGTTACAGATACTGGAAAGAATGCTGGTTACTCACTAGTCTTTCATATGGGTGATTTGTTCTGGAGAACGACTGTTATTGATGTAGCATTGTACAGAGCACACAGGTAGGCCTGCTACTGTGAGTGTAGGGTTTTGATGGTTGTGTGCCTGTCTGACAGCCCCAGGTGACAGCCCCGGGTAACAGTAGGGTTTTGATGGTTATGGGCCTCTCTGACAGCCCCGGGGAACAGCATTATTGTTTGAAAATCTCACTTGGTAGACAGAGCCCACGGTCTGTCAAATGACGTGGGTGGCCTGGGGAGCACACCCTTGAGATGGTGGCTGTCAGGAGAATAATACATTGCCGTAATAAAAGCCGCGCATCCTTTGCCTGACTGTTAAGCGGTTCTTGGAGGCAGATTTCCGGTCAGCCTGTGCTTATTTCCAGCCTGCCCGTCTGCTGCCGTAAACCGGTCCAGATCACGCTGAAGGCTTGTTCTGCTTCCTCTTCCCTTGTCCCATCTGTCTAGTCTCAGTGCGGCTCAGAAAACCGAACTGACTGCCTTTCTACCGTTAATTCAGTAGCATTTTTAAATTCCACAGTCTCCTTAAAGATCTGTGTTTTGTGCGCCCGTCAAGCACAGGCATGTTGTTAGAGGAGAACATGTCTTTATTCACATACTGTCTATTTCTGGCGTGTTCTCTGATTGCAGTACAGCACAGCACACACTTGAGAGTGGGGCAGATGGAGCGGAGCTGTTTCCACCATGTATCTGCCTGTGACTTCATCCAGCTGTGCTTGTTCAGCTCCTCATTTTCTCGGCTACAGTGGAGGTGGTGATATCTACCTCGCGGTATAGGCGGGAGGGCTAAATCAATCACACCGCACCTGTCACATCAGCGTCACTGACCTTTTGCTACTCAAGGAGCAGGAACTGGAGATGACTAGTAGGAACTGCAGAGAGCAGAAGGCTGCTCCCCACGGGCAGAGGTCGGATGCCGCCAAGACGCATTACAACTCACCTGAAGCCGGGTAGCCGCCATTGCTTTGTGAGCCTCTCGTGGCTCGTAAGCACTCCGGATGCCCACCTGGCATCAGTGACACGCCTGCTCACAGTGTGCAGAGAGATGCTAGAGTCAGGTGGGAAGTTTTCCAGACGGCGAGCTTATTGGACCAGCCTTCTCTGGCCTTTGGCCTTCCCAGTTTTCTCCTAGCCCAGTTCTTTGGAAATAGGGAAATCTGTGCCGTTCTCCTGACCATGCAGGTCAGCTGATGCATAGGCTTAGTATTATTTAAAGAAGTGTCTCTTGGAAATGTAGATTTTTCTCTTGGCCAACCCCCCCCCCCCCAGTAAGTACTAACTAAATGCATATAAGTTATTGTAGAAGGGCTTGAGATGGCCAAGAAGTAGCCTCTCAGTGTTTACAGCCCTAGGGACAGCGTAGCTATAGTTTAAAACAAATGAAGATGCCCGGAGAGGGAGACGCTGGGGCTCAACCCAGGGTCAAAACCATCCTAGTTAAATGCTCTACTATTGAGCTGCAGCCCCAGGCCACCCCTCCTTTAATAACGGTCTTAATAAGCTATGAAGGCTGGCATTGACCTCATTCTGTGGCTCTTGCAGGCCTTAAACCGGTGGCTGTAGGCCTGGTACCATCTTTTGTTGTTTGGCCATTCCCGTGCTTTTAAAGATAGGCTCTTACAGCCTCCACTGCACTGGAACTCCTTATCCTCTTGCTGCTACCCCCCAAGTACTGATTTTATAAGCACGCACCATTGTGCTTTCCTCCAGGGGCTGTTTAAAAAGTCAACATGGAGGCCAGAATGGAGAGTGTCTATCTAGGGTGCAGGAAACCTCTCTCTGTTGAAAAAAAAAAAAAAAAAACAGCCTATAAGCAGGGCGCACTAATACATACCTATAACCCCAGAACTGGGAGGTAAAGGTAGAAGGATCAAGGTTTGAGTGTTATCCTAATGATGTGTAGCAGATTCAAGGCTAGCCTAGGCTCCAGGAGACCCTACCTAAACAAAATAAATAATTAAAGATAACATCAGCATCAGTGTGTGTGTGTGTGTGTGTGTGTGTGCATGTGTGGAGCCTTACTCTTCAATACTCTTCAAATGTCTTCGTGTTGTTGGCTTCGCACACAGGACAAATCCTTTTTAGCCTGTTACAGTAGACAAGGGAGGACGTTGTTCCTTTTGGTGTGCATATCCAGTTAGCGCAGCCTCTTGTGACAAGTCACAGTGCCCTCCTGAGAGGCATTAGTCGTGACGATGCCAGTATGCATTCCATGTTTCATTTCCTATGCAGTCCTCAATACGTTTCCTGTACTCTGCAGTATTTGCTCAGGATTGGCCTCTCGTTACTACAGAAATATATTTCACAACACTTTGCCACTTAGCTGTAATAGAAGATAGTAGAAAAACTAGCATTTCAAGATGCCATGGAAAAGAAAAATGTAGAATGTTCTTTCTATACTCTTCAATCAGATCTTCAAAGTAGTAGTCCTAGAATGGGCTTCCTGCTGCCGGGGATCCGTGGAAAGTACCCAGGAGCCCACAGATGCAGTTTGCCATCATGGTTGGGAGCACTAAGTGACAGGCCCTTTTGTCCACAGAAATAATCCAGGCTTAACTGTCCTCTAATTTCTTCATCAAAAAAGGTGGCTTATGATACTGGCTTGTGCTTTATTTGTTGTTTTTGAAAAACAGCTGTAAATCACATTTAGGATATCTGAGAGCCTGTTTGGAGGCTCTGTCAGGAGAGCACAGCTCTTACATGCCCCTGACTGAAGGTTGCTCCTTTGTCTGGGGAAGCTTCCTCCTTTGAACTACATGCACAGCTTCAGACTGGACGCACATGCAGTGGTGAGGGAGAAAGGGGAAACCTCCCTAGCCACTGGGACCAGCTGAATCAGTCCCAGCCATCAGTGGGGTGACAGATGTTAGAGCCAGGTGGCTCACAGGTTGGTGGATTACACATTTCCTCTTCAGCAGTTGGGGCAGACAGGGGTGGATCTCCGAGTTTGAGGCCAGCCTGATCTACATAGTGAGTTTGATGCCAACCAGGGCTACATAGTAAGACCCTATTTCAAAAAACTAAAATAAGGAAATAAGATTCATCTGGAAACTTGAAGGTAGCTTAGTTAAAGAGATACTCAAGCTGTTGTGAGCTGTTGCTGCATTTGGACATTGCTCTGCTCTCTGGTGCTCCTTAAGGTAATTATGGTCGCACCTGAAGTTGCGAGGCCACATAGCCTACTTTGTTTTCTTTGCTGTGTAAACACCGACCAAAAGCAACTTGGGGACAAGAGGGTTTATTTGGCTTACCCTTCCTGAACACTGCTGAGGAAAGTCAGGCCAGGAGCTGAAGGAAGGCCTTAAGGCAGGAACTGAGGCAGAGACCATGAAGAACACCGTTTATTGGCTGGCTCTCCAGGCTTGCTCAGCTTGCTCTCTTCTACAGCCCGGAACCATCTGCTCAGGGGCAGCACTGCCCACAGCAGGCTGGGCCTTCCCATGTCGGTCATTAATTAAGAAATTGCTCTCAGGAGCTGGAGATACAGTTTAGTGGTTAAGAGCACTGTTGCTCTTCAGAGGACCCGGGTTCGATTCCCAGCTCATAGAGGTTCACAACCACCTGTAATTTTAGTTACAGTGTATCTATCTAACACTTTCCTCTGGCTTTCTATGGCACCAGGCATGCACATGGTGCACGGGCATACATGTACGCAAAGTATAAACATGAAATAAAATAAAAATAACTTTAAAATAGAAAAAAATAATGAAGATGTTCCCAGCAACATGCACACAGGCCAGTGGGACGCAGATAAATGCTCATTTATGCACCTCTTCTTGGTGACTCTAGTTGCATCATGTTTACAGAACCTCGTGACTACAATACACATCCACACTCCAGCACGTGTTCTCCAGATTACGCCATGTTTAAGAAAAGTATGATTGGAATGTCTGACGAGGCGGCAGTTATTAAAGTCAATGTGTTGCTCACTTGAAATATTTTTATATAATGATGGATAATTGAATTGTTTCTGGAAATTTCTTTATTTTTTTGATTATTTTTTCAGACATGAAGAACAGCCAAGGCCTTTCATATTGCATGCATGCTTGAAGGATTCACGTGATGAAGTAAGATTCCTTCAAACGTGTTCTCGGGTTCTGGTGTTTTGTCTTCTCCCTGCAAAGGATATCCAGTCTCTCAGCTTACGTATAATGCTCGCAGAAATTCTCACAGCAAAAGGTAGACTTATAAAATTAATACCACTAGTGTGATGTGTGCAAACCAGTGTGCTATATACTGTGATTATATTTCATATAACATCTGTGCAGATCTTAAATATTTTGGAGCATATATGTGGGTTGTAAGGCATATTAGACATTTCAAGTTTAATTATTACATAAAGGCTTTGGCCATATATGATAAACTTTAAAAGTTTATATGCTATATTGCCAATGCTATTAATTTTTGACACAGGAAGTCCACTCTTCACGTATGCATGGGTAATACTCATTTAGAATAGGTTTTGGGTTATCCAGGCCAGCAGCACATATATTAAGGAATCCCCACACAGCACCCATGCACACCGACTCTGTCTAGCATTTACTTGTATTTTTCTGTAAGTTTCAATGCTATGCCGCTAACGTTAATTGTACAGCTACCTGGAAGAGGGGCAGGGAAATGGCCGAGTGGTTAAAATGCTCACTTTGCAAGCCTGAGGACTGGAGTTTGTAAAGCCAGACATGGCCCACACTTCTGCAGCCCCAGTCCTGGGCACAATGTATCCTAGGGCCTTGCTGGCCAGCCAGTCTAGCCAAAGCAGAAATCCAGGTTCTGGGAGACCCTGTCTCACACAGTAGTTGGGTGGAGCATACAGAGGACACTGAATGTTGACCTCTGACTTCCATATGCACACAGTACATTCACTACAAGGGGAGAGGGGATGGATGAAGACAGACGGAAGGAAGAAAACATGACTTAAGACAAATGTTCCCTAAGTAAGAATCTTAATAAGAGAAATACAGGGATTGAATATCTCCTTTATCTAATAATAATAATAACAACAACAACAATAATAATGTCTCCTTTATCTTTGCCCATCAGCTGAAATGCTAACCACAGACAAGGGCACTTTAAACCTACCTAGTAGGGTGGGTTTGTAATGGTGTTCTTCACTTAAAGAACTTCCTCCCCAACGTCTGCTTTGAACACTTGGGAACGTTGACATCTTTTTAGTAGATTAACCTGGTGAAAACATAATGAATCTTACAGAAAAATGAGGAAAATCAGTGTGCTTAATTTTGACACTTTTCATAGCATTGTGAGTTCCAAAAGACTTCTTTCCATTGTTCTTTCCGTGCGATTATTAAAACAAGCATGGATTATACCACACATTAATTATACAGAGGGATAAGCAGTCCTGTGTGTGTACATGTGTGTGTACATGTGTGTGTACACACATGCACATTTTGAAAATACTCAGATTATGAGAATTCCTCCTGTTTGGCTGGTGGAAAATGTTTCCCACATACATTCCAGTTATGTGCTGTGGAATCTGTTTCCATAAAGAAAAGTATGTTTTTCAGTGGCACTTTCTCTTCTTTCCTCTAGTCTTGAAGCCAGCAGTGGAATTACTGAGTAATCCTGACTACATCAACCAGATGCTGCTTGCCCAGTTGGAGCACAGAGAGCAGATGAACGAGCACCACAAGAGAGCCTACACATACGCTCCTTCTTACGAGGAGTTCATCAAGCTCATCAACAGCAACTCTGATGTGGAGTTCCTGAAGCAGCTCAGGTACTTAGCTGGTAATGATAGCACCACGGCGAAGGCACTGAGGGTCATCCCTTGCCTAGCTAAGCTGTGGGGGGGTGGTTGTGTGTGAGGGAGAGAGAGAGAGAGAGTGTGTCTGTGTGCTTGCACATGCGCACACACAAGGAAGTGGAAATGAAGGCAGCCCATAAATTTTCTTCTTTAGTGACAATCTTGTTTGTTCAGCTGCTCTTTGATAGAGGGATTAGGATTAATTTTTTCAAGGTATTAAGTTTTCCTGTTGTTTTAAATGACAATGTAGAACATTGTGTTGATTTTCATTTGTCTTAGAAAATGAAGAGTCTAGGGCTTGGGAACAAGGGCTTCCCGACTAAATTATTTTGAGAAATCACGTTTGAAAATATTGCAGGCATCACCTATAAGGGAGGGTATCTTTGAAATGTTTTTGGCATTTCATAGTATAGGCATATGTACTGTGATTATTTGGCATCATATTGTTTGTGACTTTTCTAGGCTTTTTTTCCCTACTACCCTTTTTGTTTTAATGTTCCCAAGTGGTAATGGGAAGAAAAGGAAACTCTGGCACATCAATTTTCATTTTTGTTAATAATTTTGGTAAATCATTAATAAGAAAGTAAAATATTGACCCAAAATTGGACATTTGAATTGTTCAGAGATGTTAGATATGCCATCCTTCCTTTGAACGAGGGTTGGCAGTGAGATGGCCTGGATGTGTAATCTTCCTCTCTGGGTGATTCACCACCTCAGAGACATGCTGTGTTCTTACCAACTGTGTCAGGGTTGGTCTTGGTCTCACCAGTGTATAAGGCCCAGTTCTATTGTATCGCTTTGTCTATAAGTAATATTATATCTATGAACATTTTATTTGGGCATCTTATTTATGCATCTCCTCTCATGCATAATAGTAAATGTGCCAAATGGTAAAGTATTGTATTATATATTTTATATATAATATTACATATTATCTATGCCTTAATCAATGAATTCCATCTTGAGAAGTCTAACACTCGAGCCACACTTATTACCCTAAATTTACAGGTTCTGCCCACTTCTAGATTCATGGCTTCTTTTGAAAAACAACTCATAGAATCAGGTGGGGTAGCACATACTCGGATCCCAGCACTCTGGAGAATAAGGTAGGGGAGGGCAACCTAGCGAGACTCCATCTCAATAAAACAAAAAGAAGAAACCTGGCAGTCACACGCTTGTGTTCTTCTTCCTAAGCCCTGTATTTACACTGAGCTATTTCTCTGTCTGGGAGAGCTGTTCAAACCTGTACTTGTATATTCATCTGACTTTTTGGTGTTTTTTTTTTTTTTTTTTGGTGTTGTTGTTGTTGCTGTTGTTTTGAGGCAGGATTTCTCTGTGTAGTCCTGGCTCTCCTGGAACTCACTCTGCAGACCCAGACTGTCCTCGAACTCAGAGATCTGCCTGCCTCTGCCTCCTGAGTGCTGGGATCAAAGGTGTGCACCACCACCACCTGTCCATCTGACATTTTTAACTGACTTCCTTGTGTGCTGTGTGTGGTGTGATCATCTTCTATGGAATTATCATTTCTCCCAAGACACTGTTTAGGAGCAGAAGATGATACCTGATGTCCAGAAACGTAAAAGTCTGAATTCTTAACCAATTTTCTTCTAGTAAAGATTTTCCAGAAGAAAATCAGATATAGTCAGTTTGGCAATGCCAGGCAAGTTTAGGATAGCAGTCTAGCATCCCAAGAGGCAGATTAAGTGAAGCCATCACTGTTCTCTGCTGTTCTAGACCTGGAGATAAATCTTGTATTTTGTATACAAAAGGATTCTCTTACAACAATCTGGTGACATAGTCAAGCGTGGTAACAACTTTTCAAAGTGATTTTAAAAATCAGAACTAATCATTTTAAATTATCAAGAACTGATTTTTTGCACAGGGCAGCCCTGCCTTCTAGTATTTGAAGCAGGGTTTCTTGTTTGCCCCTGTGTGTGCCAGGCTAGCCTAGGCTTATAAGCTTCTAGGGAGTTTCTGTTTCTCCACCTTCCACCCCGCTTTGGTAATGCTGAGGTTGCAGATGCATACTGCCTTGCCTGGCTTCATGTGGCAAGTGCTTCTACCCACCGAGGTGAGTCTCCAGCCCTGTCTTCTGGTTCCATAGGACCACCTGCCATTTATGCTATGAAATCAACAGTGGTAAGGATCAGTATTTCTACACAGATGTTCTAGATGCATTTATGTGTATGAGCATTTTGCCTGCATAGATACGCACCATGTGAGTGCCTGGTACCCTCAGATGCCAGAAGAAGGCATTGGATCTCTTAGAACTGGAGTTACAGATGGTTGTGAGCCACCATATGGGTGCTAGCAGCTGAACTCAGGTCCTTGCATGAACTGCATGTGCTTTTAACCACTGAGCCCTCTCTCCAGTCCCACAGTTTATCCCTAAAATGTGCTAGCCAGATGCCTAGAGTTTGCCTCTTAGGAGAACTGCCATTAAACAAGAAAGCCATGGCGTCTTCTGTAGTAAGAGCACAGCAGACAGCTTCAGTTGGCCGAAGATTACACTGGGAGTTCAAGTTCTGCTTTTCCACTTTCTTCCCTCATATGTGTGAGAACTTAAGTCCTCTTCATCTCATAAAGATGGCAGCACAGAAGGATGGCATACGAGGACTCCTCAGTAGAGAGACCCAGACAGCAGAACTGCTGGCCTGAAGGGTGATTTTTTTTCCCTCTTCCATAAATGGCGGTTTAATTCACACGCCATAAAACTCGTCATTTTAAACTATACAGTTCAGTGGTTCTCGTAGTGTGTTCCAAGACTGTGTAACTAATGCCTCTAATTCCAGGATAGTTTTACTGTCCTCCAGAGAAGTGTCTCTTCCCGCTCCCCTCCTCCTTTCAACTCTTGGCAGCCACTAATCTGCTTTCACTCTTCGTTCTCTGCCTGGCCTGGGCATTCGTCTGAAGGCCCCTGGGCAGCATGTGTCTGGCTGCTGTACTCAGCACAGCGCTGTCAAGGTTGACCAGCGCTGTATCGTGCACACTCCTTCCCTACCCACACTGTTGGCTAGAACAGTGCCAGTGGATGAAAGGGATCACATCTTACTTTCTCACCCATCAGACAGTGGATGGGTTTGGGGTATCTGCCCTTTGAGCCACACTGAGCCTACAGTGACTCTTCAGCAGCAGCGTCGGTGACTGTCCAGAGTGAGGTAAATGCTGTGCACTCCTCCTTCCCTCTTCCTGCACCACGTGCCCCTGGAGAGTGCTTGTCAAGGAGGAGCCGCAGGCACAGACGCCACAAGGCCCGTCATCTTCTGTGTCTACTTCTTGGTCTCCTTGGTGTTCTTAGGCTTTGTTTACAGTGTGAGAACTTGAGTTCTCTCCATCTCTAGTAGGAAGAGGACGTGGGGTCGGTGCTCTGATGATCAGATAGCCACACCCCTAAGTAGTTAGTCTTTTAGACGCAAAATACATTTTCAGGTTTCATTAAGTTGGAGTAATGGCTAAGTCTAGTTGGATGGCACTTTTTTTTTTCTTTTTGACGTCTACCCTTTTAGAAACTTTCAGTGCCAGACACACATCTTGGAAAATTCGTTGCTGTCTTTTTTTAATACAACCAGAATTTCTCTATTGCTTCTTAGACTTTTGGCTAAGGTCAAGTATAGAACAGTTGAAATCCCTCTTACATAAAATTGTTGAGAGAGGGGGCAGATAGAATAATGATACATGAAGGGACTAGAGAAATAGCTCAGTGGGATTTGGGGGTCGGATCCCCAGCACCCACATAAAATCTGGATGGCTATGGCAGCTTCCTTGCACTCCCCATTGGCAGTAAGTGGGGGGCAGAGATGGGGAATTGTTGGGCAAGCAGGCTAGCCAGGCTATCTCAAATGATGAGCCCTGGGTTTAGGGAGAGACCCTACCTTAGTAATAAGATAGGGAGCAATTGAGAAAGAACATAGCATCAGTCTGGGGCCTCCATGTAAAGACATGTACATGTATGCTCCCACACATGTGAACACATACATCAAATACACATAAAAAATAGATGCATGAAAATGTCACAGAGAAAGCTATTTGCGATGATAAATTAATTTTTAAAAAACTGTTTTTTTTTCTTTGAAAAGTCATATGCATCTTGGCAATGTCAGCTGTGGGGGGCATGATAATCCAGAAGTGTTCTCATCCCTTCAGCAAGCTTGACAAAGACCCATGAGAGAAAATATCACAGCAGGCATTTTTCTTAATGATATTGTGTGCATTCAGAGTCACCTTTAGAACACCTGTGAAAATGCCCACATCCCGGGGCACCTTCTCTTGGCAGCTCTTTGGGCTTTGTTGCATAGGATTTCAGGTGGTTCTGTTTGACATGCGCTGGAGCATCCTTTACCTGTGAGGGTATCCTAGGGACAGAGCTGTGACTAGCCTTTATTCTCTGGACCTTGTGCAGCAGTATCTGCAAAGGACCCCCAGGATGACTGTAAGAGCAGTTACCGCTCTTCAAGATATAGATACTTGGTCAATTCCTATTTGATATAAAGGCTCGGGTCTGCTGCCTGTTACCGACTGTCCAACTCACTTTTCATTAGCTGCTTGTCTAGTCGATGGAGCTCTGACTTACCAGTCTGCAAACCCTAATGGAGCTGCTTTCTTTGATCATAATCAGACCTCTTCAGATGTTTCTCTGGTGTCATTAGAGTATTCTGCTGTCTGGCTTTATTAGTGCTCAGATCGCTGTTTTCAGATGACTCCTGGAAGCTGAAGCTCTGCTGCCCCAGGCCGCGAGTGTGCTTTATTTAGGCTAAGGAGCTGATGCAATCATTTAGTTTTATATATTGCATATTTGGGAGGTGATGCGTGTTTTCTAAAGGAAAGAAAGTCACTTGATTCATTTAGGCTGGAATGCATTTAAAAGATGAAGCAAACCCCTTGAATTAAGTATTTAGAGTTTGGGGATAATGCGGTTATTTTCTGTGATGCTTTCATGGTGTTATTAGGATAGTCCTATGGGATTTCTAGGGCTAGAGACACTCTTTGCCTGTGCATAGACTTGTAGCCTGGAACCCTGTCAGGGACTATATACCAGACTTATCCAAGTTTTACTAAAATGACTCTTGAATATCCTTCTGCCCTTATAGCTGCTTCCTTTTCTTCTTCTCTAGGACCAAGGATTTGAAGTGTCAGTGCTACGGTTAGGCTGGGACAATACTGTGAACCTTTAATGGTTTTCTGGAAGTAATGGTCAGTACTGCTGGCCTACAGGAATCAAATGTGAATGGCATCTTAGCTGCAGGACACTAGAGAACAGATGCATAGGGTCCCACTGCTGGTGTCGGTGGCGAGGAGCAGAGCTCAGAGTGCAGGTGCAGTCGCTAGTGACACACACAGTCAGGACCACACTAGCGAAACAACAGAATGTTCCTTTATTTTATAGATGAAGTAGAGTCCAAGTTCACAGTGAAGGAGGAGTGAAAGTTTCTGCCATCACAGGGCTGTTAGCAAAGGAATGGACAGATTGCGGCCCTGGGCAGCATCCAGGTCTTGTCTTTATTGAGAGTTCTCCAATGTATTGTAGAATGTATTTGAATGAAATGTATTTGTTCCTCAACAGAAACATACAGATACCTGGACTTTCTGCTAGGATTTTTCTCTAGTTTGTCTTGTGAGTGTACTAGTGAGTCAGGCTTTTGTCATTGTCAGAAGCAGTACCTGAAATGAGCAGACTGAAGGAGGAAAGATTTGCTCCAGTTTTAGTCCCTGGTCTTTTGGCTCTGTTGCTTCCAGCAAAGTCTGATGAAGCAGAACATTAGGGCATGGAGCATATGGTGGAACGAAACTCTCACCTCATGACAGACAGGAAATAGTCGAAGGGGGGGGCAGGCACAAGACACACCCTTCAGCAACATGACCCTGGTGACCTACTTCCTCCCACCAAGTCGCACTCCCTAGTAACTGTATCATTAACCCAGTGGTGAAGCTCTGGTACTTCAGAACCCAGTCACCGCTCCACAGTGCCATCCGCTGGAGTCCAAGCCTCCCACCACATGAGTCTTTGGGGGCTGTTTTATATTTACCCCACAGTGGAGAGGAATGGCCATCAGTATTATAGAACTCTCCCCAAGCCACTGCAATGCATATTGACAGTCTCTTCTTACGTAGCATGTTTCCCCCGTGCTGCCAGTCTGAAGTCTAGGTAGATGTCATGGTATGTGTTCTGTGTACTCTAATTTTTTGGAAACAGATTGCGTATATGACGACTCTGTCAAGGGTGTATGTATCTTAGGGTCACTACTGCTGTGATGAAACACCATGACCAAACCAATTTGGGGTGGAAGGAGTTTTTTCAGCTTACACTTCCATATCACAGTTCATCATCAGAGGACGTCCGAACAGGACGACCAGCAAGGCAGGAACCTGGAGGCAGAAGCTGATGCAGATGCCATGGAGGGGTGCTGCTCACTGGCTTGCCCCTCCTTGCTTGCTTGGTGTGGTTTCTCTTTTTTCTGGTTTTTTGTTGTTGTTGTTGTTGTTTTTGCCATTTTAGACAGGGTTTCTCTGAGTAGCACTGTCTGTCCTGGAACTCGCCATGTAAACCAGGTTGGCCTCTAACTCAGAGATCCACGTGCCTCTGCCTCCCAAGTGCTAAGATTAAAGGCGTGTGCCACCAATGCCCAGTCCCAGCCTGGTTTCTTATGGAACCCAGGATTACCAGCCCAGGGATAGCACCACCTTCCCCTATCAACCATTAATTAAGAAAATGCCTTACAGGTTTGCCTGTAGCTTGAGAAATGGAGGCATTTTCTCAGCTGAGGCTCCCTTCTCCCTTATGACTATGGTTTGTGTCAAGCTGACATAAACTAATCAGCACACTATTGTCTGGACACTTCTTCCTTTTACCTTACTTTTTGTGATGGAGCAATGGTGTCTTTATTACTGACCATTAGCCTTGGGCCTCTCTGCCATGGCAAACTCTACCTTTGAGGCTAGATAATTCATCAAGGTGAGGGGTTTATTCTGTATTGTAGAACGCTCAGCAGCATACCTGATACTTGATGCCAGTATTACCCTGCAGCCTTACCAACTAAAAATGCCTGTGGACATTGCCAAATGATTCCTGGGTGCAGAATATTGCCCTTGAATGAGAGTTGCTGAATTAACTACATCTTGGGATTAGATTCAGCTGGAAGTCAAAGAAACCCCACCAAATGATGATGGCTTACTCAAACTTCAGCGTTGCCTCCCAGCTCTAAGGTTCACTCAACAAGTAACATTTCTGCATGGGAAGGTATGCAATGTGGTTAGTGTGGTAAATTATAAAACAGTTGTCACAGCAAGCTCACCAACATCCATCACTTAGTGCTGTAGTGTATTTCTGTGCTGAGAACACATAGGGTTGAGTCTATTAGCAAATTTTGAACCGGTAATACAGTGTTAATGACTGTAGTCACGTGATTTACCTTAACACCCCCTGAGAACTTACTTGCCTAATGTAACTGGCCCCTTGCATCCTCATCCCTTAGAGCGTTGATTTGCTCCCTGCTTTTATGCGTACGTGTGTGTTTGTTATGGAGGCCAGACTTTGAGTTGGGTGTCTTCCTCTTACCCGAGACAGGGTTTCTCACTGAACCCGAAGCTTAGCAGTTGGCTGAACTCACTGGTGAGCAAGCCTCCAGGAACCTCCCTTGTCGAACTTTCTAGCTCTGGGATAACAGGTGCATACTGCCACATCTGGCTTTCTACTTGGGTGCTGGGGACCCAAAATCAGTCTGTAAGCTTGTGAACAAATATTTAACTCAGTGAGTCATCTTCCAGCCTGAGTCTGACCTGCTCTTCCACCTTGACAGGAACATCGTGCAGTACTTGTCTGTGTTTGCCTTATTTCGCTTTATTTAGCACAGTGTTTTCCAAGTTAATCTGTTGTCACCGATGACAGTATTTACTTCTTAAGATTGCACAATAGGCATTTGGGATTAGTGCAGGGGCTCTAACCACCATGGTGCTTTGCCTCCTCCCAACTCAGTGCTTTGCCATCTTTAGGGCTTCACAGAGAGTTCACTGTCCAGAATGACATCCATTACATCCTACTTCCAGGGACAGGCCAAAGGCAAGGATAGAAGGTACTGACATGTTTGCACTAGTATTTGTTAAAGAAATTTCTGGGAGCTACTATATGGCATTTCTGTGTATATTTATGTTTGTCTAGAATATCCTACTTTGTACAGCCACAGACTCAGTTTTTTTTTTAAAATGAAGGATTCTATTACTAAGGGGTAAAGAATAGATATGGTATAAGCAATTATCTAGTTGTGCTACTGTGTAGTGACATTTCACTTGTGTTTTAATAAATAAAGCTTGCTTGAAGATCAGAGAGTAAAACAGCCCACTGGTCAGCCTTATAGACCAGGCAGTAGTAACACACACCTTTAAACCCAGTAGCCACGCTAGTTTTGCCATAGAAACTGATGGTGCATGCCTTTAATCCCAGCCCTAGAGAGTATTATAAAACAGGAAGAGACAGCTCTCAGACATAGTCTCATTCTGAGATTTCTGGAGGTAATATCACCATTTTGGACTGAGGTTGCGGTAAGAGCCAGTGGCTGGCTGCTTTGCTTTTTGGGTCTTAAGGTTGAACTCCAATTTCTCTCCCTGAGTTTTTATTAATTGTGCATTGTTTACCGTATTCTATGCTTATAGTTTAGTGAGACAGAATAACTGTTTGTCATGCTAGCACTAGAAAGATGCAAGTTTTCTGAACTGGACATTTGCCAAACTTAAAGCTATTTCAAACAAATTCTCATAAAGGGGAAACTTTTTAATCTACTATTGTTCAGTGTCTAACATGCTATTTATTAATCCCAGTGTTGTGTTCTTTATAAATCATAATCTTACCTGGTTATTCATGTAAATTAGGTAATATTATTCTCATTCAGTTATTAAAGGAAGTAAAGTGACTCAGCCAAGGTCATATAGTCAGTAAGAAGAACTGGGACCTGAGCTCAGGACTACTTGACTTTAAATTTCATATTTAAAGTTGGGTGACTTCTAGCAGGAAGATAGAAAGCATCAGGTCCAAGGCCCGGGCTCCTGGGGATCACTGCGAGTCTTTGCTGTGAAGAGCGCCGCCAATGGTACCCTCGCCTGTTACCAAGACTGCAGTGGGCTGCCTGCTCATCACCACCACGTTCTTTAAGTTCTAGATTTATTTCTGACCCCTATTTAAAAAGCAAGATGAAGTCAAATCAGTTTGTATGGAGACCACTTTAGAATGTTTAAAATTATGGGGATGGTCATGTCCCCCTACGCTGACATTGACGGGCTATTTCCTCTTGGCTAATGGGCAAGGGCGTAATGGATGAGCAACCTCAGCACTCAGAATTTGCAATCGAGTGCTTTTTTTTTTCTTTTAAGTCTCAACATTATTTTGGTGCTGTATTAGGTGCGTTTGCATCATTATGATCAAAACCCCTCGCGAGAAACAGCATAAGGGAGGAGAGATCACTGGCTCATTGTATCCCCGGGGATGCCACTCGGTCGTCTTGAGTATCTCCCTTTATGGTGGCTGGAGCCTGTGACAGCTGTTTACATTTTGGTGGACTGGTAATAGAGGGTGCTAGTTGGTACCAGGGGTGGATAGAAAGTTCAGAAATGGGGCTGGAGAAATGGCTTAGTGGTTAAGAGCATTGCCTGCTCCTCCAAAGGTCCTGAGTTCAATTCCCGGCAACCACATGTAATAAGGTCTGGTGCCCTTTTCTGGCCTGCAGACATACACACAGACTATACGCTGTATAAATAAATAAATTTAAAAAAAAAGTTCAGAAATGTACTCCTGGTGACCTAATTCTGCCATCCAGGTCCTCACTTCAGAGGCTCCACCACCTTCAAAATAGTGCCACAAACTGGAGACCGAGTCCTGTAGATGATAAAATCTTCGGAGGCTATTTCAGATTCTAAGCACAGCTCGGCATTTGTAGGGGAAGATAATACATTGAAATTATTTAAATTGCATGCTTTTGTGAAGAACATAAATTACTTGAACACTTAACTGTTTTTGAACAATGACGCTCAAAACATATTGTGAATTATGAGCAATAAAGTAAGATTACATTGTAAAGGACATAAAAGAAGAGATTGAGCATTCTTCAAGACAACCTCCTAGAGCGCGTTAGAAATCAGTAAGCAGCACCAACTGCTAAGCAGACAGCTAGAGTGGGTGGACAGGGGATGAGAGATCAGTATAAAATAGTGACTCCTGGAAACATTTTATGAAAAGAACAAATGAGTATAAACTAAGTTTTAAAGAATCACAGGATGATGTGGGATTTTGTAGGAAAATAGGCTCTGAAAATCTTTTTGTTTTCTATAAAATAGATACACATCAGCTTGAGAGTGGAATTCCTTCTTTTGGTGTTTTCCATAGCAGAGGGCACAGGGGCGAACTGAGTGTGTCGGCTGACACACTCATTTTGGGTGAGGAGGAAAGAGAAGTCAATATTGCAACGTGAAATGTGAAGGAAGGAAGTTTGTTATTTCTGCAACTGAGAGGATTCGTTCTGTGCTTAGGTCTGGAACAGCGCTGCACTGTGGATTGGGATCTCCACCTCATGGGTAACTAACCACCCACCACAGTTTGTGCACAGCGCTGACTGATAGCTGGAGCCATATAGGACAAAGACTACAAACCAGTTTGCTTTGTTGTGAACACTCATCAATTACTAGTTACTAACTGAAGTGCATGCAGCGCTCAGTTTGGGGGTAGATGAGGCTCAGTAATAAGCCCCCTTCTTTTTTCTTTTTCAAGACAGGGTTTATCTGTGTAACCTTGGTTATCCTGGAACTCACTATGTAGACCAGGCTGGCCTCGAAGTCACAGAGAACGGCTTGTCTCTGCCTCCCGAGTGCTGGGAGTAAAGGTGTGCGTCACCACTGCCCAGCTTCTTTATTCTGAGATCTGATCCATTTCAGAGTCATGGAATGAGGCAGAAGTTAAATTACAGTTTGATTACTGGTAGATGATTGAGAGCTCATCCTTCCATGTGTAAGCCGCATACTCTCCAACACAGAGGCACAGGACTAGTTTGTCATTTTCTGACTAGAAGAGCTGGACCAGAATCAGCCTTCCGTATCCTTGCTTCCGCCAGCTTCTCCATCTCCCTGGTAGATCCAGTGTCTTCCTCTAGCTGCCCTCAGAGGAAAAGAACGTAGGCCCTCAAAGGGCCTTTGTCTCACCTTCCTTTGACATAAGTCACTGAGTTGCTCTGGTCCTGAATTCCTACTCACTGTGGCTCACAGCGTGTGCTTCCTCGCCCTCGTGGTGGTTGGGTAGGGCCTAGCATGGCTGCCAGATTTCTGTTCGGATATCATTTTCTGTGATATCCATGAATGAAAAAAGCGTAAGCATGTCTTTGTCTTTTGTGAAGTCACCTTTGCAAACTAGAAACCCCCATTGGTAGAAACTCTCTTTTCCCCTCTAAGTCCAGCTTCAGCCTGTGCCTCTGACCCTGTGCCCAGTCCCACTGACAGCTGCCTTGTGCAAAGAGCTGCAGACTGTTACTCTTGGCAGTACCCAGATACACTGGAAATACAGCCCGTGATATCCTGTGTTCATAATAATGTCCCTGGCCTGCAGCTTCGGCCTTCTGTAATACTCTCTTAGTGTGAAAATGTTCATTATTTTTTTTATCTGATTGCTTTGCATACTTTATCCTAAGAAAGTCACCATGAGTTTGTGGAAAGATTTTTTTTCCCCATGAATGTTGTGCTTTTTGTTTTATTTTTGCAGTTTTATTTAAAATAGAGAAAAGTTTTAAATAACCAATACACTTAGCAATAAAAGTTCAGTTTTAGAGAAATTGGCACATCTATATTGTGTATTACCAATGACACAGAATTGGAATATTTAAACATGGCATCTCCCATGAATATGAAGTTTAAAGGTTTACTGTATTTTTTGTGTATCTTTTTTTTATTTATTTATTAAAGATTTCTGTCTCTTCCCCACCGCCACCTCCCCTTTCCCTCCCCCTCCCCCAATCAAGTCCCCCTCCCTCGTCAGCCCAAAGAGCAATCAGGGTTCTCTGCCCTGTGGGAAGTCCAAGGACCACCCACCTCCATCCAGGTCTAGTAAGGTGAGCATCCAAACTGCCTAGGCTCCCACAAAGCCAATACGTGCAGTAGGATCAAAAACCCATTGCCATTGTTCTTGAGTTCTCAGTAGTCCTCATTGTCCACTATGTTCAGCGAGACCGGTTTTAACCCAGGCTTTTTCAGACCCAGGTCAGCTGGCCTTGGTGAGTTCCTGATAGAACATCCCCATTGTCTCAGTGTGTGGGTGCCCCCCTCGCGGTCCTGAGTTCCTTGCTCGTGCTCGCTCTCCTTCTGCTCCTGATTTGGACCTTGAGATTTCAGTCCGGTGCTCCAATGTGGGTCTCTGTCTCTGTCTCCTTTCATCGCCTGATGAAGGTTAATATTCAGGTGGATGCCTATATGATTTTCTTTGGGTTCTCCTTCTTATTTAGCTTCTCTAAGAACCCGAATTATAGGCTCAATGTCCTTTATTTATGGCTAGAAACCAAATACGAGTGAGTACATCCCATGTTCCTCTTTTTGGGTCTGGCTTACCTCACTCAGGATAGTGTTTTCTATTTCCATCCATTTGCCTGCAAACTTCAAGAAGTCCTTGTTTTTTACTGCTGAGTAGTACTCTAATATGTATATATTCCATACTTTCTTCATCCATTCTTCCATTGAAGGGCATCTAGGTTGTTTCCAGGTTCTGGCTATTACAAACAATGCTGCTATGAACATAGTAGAGCATATACTTTTGTTGTATGATAAGGCCTCTCTTGGGTATATTCCCAAGAGTGGTATTGCTGGGTCCATGGGTAGGTTGATCCAAAATTTCCTGAGAAACCTCCACACTGCTTTCCAGAGTGGTTGCACAAGTTTGCATTCCCACCAGCAATGGATGAGTGTACCCCTTTCTCCACAACCTCTCCAGCAAAGGCTATCATTGGTGTTTATGATTTTCGCCATTCTGACAGGTGTAAGATGGTATCTTAAAGTTGTCTTGATTTGCATTTCCCTGATCGCTAAGGAAGTTGAGCATGACCTTAGGTGACCTTTGGCCATTTGAACTTCTTCTGTTGAGAGATCTCTGTTCAGCTCAGTAACCCATTTTATAATTGGGTTGATTAGCCTTTTACAGTCTAGTTTCTTGAGTTCTTTATATTGAGCATGTGTTCTTTTAGAGAGAGTAAAGATTGGCTCACACTGAGAAAATAAAGTCTGTCCGGTCACTTATGAGGCTGGAGTAACAGACCCTAGAGCCAGCTACCAAGTCACAGGAAGCAGTACTTCTCCCTGAGACACTGCAGCTGTAAAATGTCATTGTGGTCCCCACTTTTTGAGTTTCCTTAATCACTAAGAACTTATTTCAAAATTCAGACTATCAGAAACTTGACTGGAGCTGTCAGTAGGAAGGACGTGCCCTGACTTTGACTGGGGGTCCAGGTCAGTTTTACAGGCGTAAACACCTTCCATTCATAATTGAGATGCAGAGCTTCAGCTAAAGGGTTTCTTCTGCACAAAGCAGACCATAGCTAGTTTGCTTTCTTTTTTTTTTTTTTTAATTTTTGGTTCCAGAGGAAATGGGACCTGATCCCCCTAAAGTTGCCTACATTGTAAAGCCGTAGAGCCTATCAGATGATGCTTCATTTAAATTTTACAGGGCTTTGTCTTCCCCACCCAGACTCTCCATGGTTCTCCAGCCAATTGTAGTTAGAGACCTCAGTGTATAAACCTAATTTTGTGAAACTCAGGGTTAGAGAGTCTGGGGACCTCAGGACTAAGGTAAAGGGAAGGCTACATTAAAAATCTTTATGCATCTCTCTCTCTCTCTCTCTCTCTCTCTCTCTCTCTCTCTCTCTCTCACACACACACACACACACACACACACCCGCACGCACGCACGCACGCACGCGTGCGCGCACGTGTGCACACCCTAGGTAGTATACATCTGAAGAGTCAGCGATGGTGGTAAGGACCAACAGAAATGATTGACAGTTACTGGACTCTCAACTGGGATAGGCACTGTTCCAAATGTTATAACCCGTCATCCAACTTAGCCTGTACAACAGCTCTATAAGACAGAACTCCCAATGCAATTTAGACACTTTAAATTATTTAGATACTTCCAACAATTTTGCCAGAGTGATACAGCCTGTCTTAGAAGTGGGGCTTGAACACGTCACGTCGCGCGTCAAAGCTCACATTATTAAGCATTCTGATCCTGTTCTAAACCATCCAGTAAACCTTGTTAGGGTGTGGATATGATAGAGAGCGTCAGTTTGGCTGGCTGAATCGCCATGGGTTTTTCTCTCATATGTTTTAATTGGAATCCTTCTAGCATGCTAGTCTTAGTTTTTGGCAATTCTGATAACATCTCTTTTAAAATGTTTAGATTTTCTTAAATGTTTGTATATAGTATTCTATTCTCCATCCTTGCTAATTTTATTTATTATTTTCTTATTTTTTGAGACAAGTTCTCACTAAATAACAGTGGCTGGCCTCAAACTCACAGAGATCCACCTGCCTCTGCCTCCCAAGTGCTGGGATTAAAGGTGTGCACTACTACACCTTGCTATATCCTTGGTAGTTTTAATATAAAATAGTATTTCAAACTATTTGATTTGCCAAATTATCTCCCACAAGCTAAGGTCTGTTCCATCTTCTATTAAGACATTCCAGCATGTGTACGCCCAGAAAACTCAAAAATAGTACTTCTTTTAAAGTCTTTAGTGCATGAAGCATGTGCCTTACATACACAGATGGAGGACTGAAACAAACGGAGAGAGACAGAGACTGACAGACTGGCCGAGGTTGCATTTGCTATGTAGGTGACTTTGAAGTGGACATTTAAGGCCCCAGGCCTGCTGTGAACAGGTTAGAAGTGTGATAATCTGTAGGCTAAGCTTTGGAGCTCACTGCTTCTCAAGTGTTTCAGCTCAGTAGGAAGAGCTCATAAATAACAAACCTGTTCTAAGCCTACTTATCCAAATTTAGTGATTAAAATGCAAGAGAGGTAAGGTGGCTTCTCGGAGGAGCAAGTGACACGTCTTTGTGTGACCTTACCTTGTCCATAACAGAAGAGAGATTGTAGGCACGGTAATTGCTGGAGTTGGGAAGCAGTTATATTTGGGTCATGGTACTTCTGCTTAATTAAAGGAATTTAAAATTTTTTACTGCGTTTATTTATTTGTGCGTGTATGATGCACGTTTGTCACAGGGCATCTGTGGAGATCAGCAGACAACTTAGGGGAGTCGGCTCTCCCTCCACCATGTTTGAGCCTAGAGATCATCAGGTTGTCAGGCTTGGAGTCTTGGTGGCTTTGCAGCAAGTCTCTTAACCTCCTGCAGCATCTCACCAGCCCGCTCTTCTTAATTCTTGAGTTTATACTGTCATTTCGGGGAAACACACCAACCATCTATATAGGTCCAATCAAGGCAAAGTCTACAACTTTTTCTTAGTTCTGGAACCAGACACACAGTGTAACCTTTCTCCTTGGGAGGAAACCGTCCTTGGGCTGCTGGTGTTTGAATAGCTCCTGGAGCTCTGAGCACCTGTGCTGTTTACAATAATCCAGCGTAGCAGACCCATCACAGGTGGATATAAATAGCGAGGCAATAAGGCAGGTCTTCAGGCTGGAAGTGGTGTGAGGAGGATTTAAAAACCAGACAATTGTAGCATTAAATCTCCCATAGAAGAAAACATCCTTATTATCAGGGAAATGGTCGTGCCCTCAGTGTTTAAGGACTGAGGGGATTTGAGCAGATAAGGGGAGGGGCAACAGGAGAGCAAGGCTGGGAGTCAGGGCTGGAGAGTGCTGGGAGCCTGGTGGTCTGACTAGGCAGAAGCTGTCCAGGGGGATGTGGAACGCAGCAAAGTCTGAGAGTGCTGGCTGGCATCAAAAAGGCTTTGACAAGATAAGCATAGACCTATATTGAATTTTAGGAAAGCGGGAGAACGACGCTTAACAGCGTGATGCGTAAGTCAGGCAATCCTCAGCTGTCATCTGGCTGTAGTGCTTAAAAGCAGTGGAACAGTGTATTGATTTCTATTTTTGTGATTAAAAGCAGATAAATTCTTTTTATTGAGGCTGACAATCCTGACATGATAATAAAGTTTTCTTTCTTTTTTTTATTGATTTTACTGCGCTCTACATTTTTCTCTGCTCCCCTTCCTTCTTCTCCTCTCCCCTTCAACCCTCTCCCATGGTTCCCATGATCCCAATTTACTCAGGAGATCTTGTCCTTTTTTACTTCCCATGTAGGTTAGATCCATGTATAACTCTCTTAGGGTCCTCATTGTTGTTTAAATTCTCTTGGATTATGAATTGTTTGTTTGGATTTCTTAATCCACTGAGCTTCACTGTCCACCTCTGTAGTGGAGGGGTGACTATATGGGGATAAATGAAGCCTACGCTTCATTCAGTGTGTGGATATTAGCTCCTGTTCCGTGTCATTAACTCTTTATTCAGATGGTGTGTATCTCTTCAGTACCATCCCTGACTCATCTGTTCCAAAGCATGAATCACTGAGAATATAAAAAAAAAAAAAACCCAAATTGTTCAGAATATTAGGTGTGCCCATTAAATGTTAGCGATATTAAGTCTTGCTAGTTTAGCTCATTAATATTCATTGAATCCCTGCTGTATGTTTAGTACCTACCTGAGCCCAAGAGGAGAAAAATAGGCCTATCTTCAAGGGGTTCATAATTAGATAGAAAACAAAAATATCCTGTCGTTTCATAGGCAAAGCCACAATATTGTCTTGGGCTCAAAAATGTGTCGTCAATTTTTAGACTTCCGTGACTGGGCACACAATGACTGGACACACTATTTTCATTTGTTTGTTAATAGCACTCTTGGAGGAAGTGTGAAATAGTAAATAACAGATACTGTTGTCAGGCAGAAGTGAGCTGGGATTTGGGAGAAGACAGATTTTAATGTACATTTACATGTTACACAGTAAGACTTGGAGGAAGGCTCAAGGCATGGTAGCTCGAATGAGGGAGATCTTCCAGTGGGATTGCCTGTTTGAAGAAGTAGAGCAAGAGAAACCAGTTTGGAGAATGCTCTAGAAGTTGACCTGGCTGGGGTCTGAGAGAGAAGGTGCTGGTGGAGAATGGATGCCCTGGAGGGAATGGCAGGCGGGGTGTGGTTACTCCTTTGAGGAAGGGATGGAGTGAACCAGAGGGGGGATGCTTCCTTCCTCCCTCCCTCCCTCCCTCCCTCCCTCCCTCCCTCCCTCCCTCCCTCCCTCCCTCCCTCCTTCCTTCCTTCCTTCCTTCCTTCCTTCCTTCCTGTTGCCCTGGCTATCCTGGGACTCTGTAGACCAGGCTGGTCTCAAACTCACGACCCACCTGCCTCTGCCTCCTCAGTGCTGAGATTAAAGGCCTGCGCCACCGCTCTCATGCCCTGCTGGAGGGGTTGGGGTTGACAAAGGTGCTCAGATGGGCTTGAATGGGAGAGAAGGGCAGAGAACCGAGACGGCCAGACTGTTAAGCAGAGACCACAGGTGAGGAGAAAGAAGGAAGAATGGGAGGTCGCTTAAAGATGGCAGAAGACAGGCCAGGGGCTCTCTGAGACGGGCGCTCATGGGCTTGGTTGCAGGAGGATGGTGACACGAGTGCAGAGATGGACACGTAGGCTTAGGGTGTCAGGAAGAGGGTGAAGCAGAAAGACAGGAACCGTTTAGAAAGTTTCCAAATTGACTCACAATCGTACCGTTTCAATATAGCTGCCCTCCAGTCATTCCATTTGCCTTGTAGTAACCCAGGTCATTTGCAAAGTCGTATGTCTGCAGTTATAAATGGGCACATCCCCTGCATTTTAAGAATTAAAGTCTTCTAAGCATTTATTTGCAGTATCTATGTATTTCACTTTTGACTGTCACCTAAAATGATTGGCTGTAGCCAGGCCTCTTTGATGTATGTTTAGGCTTCTTGCTGTGTGTATGAGTGTAATTATAAATACTACTGGCTGGATGCTTTCCCTGTAATCTGACATGCCCTAGCATGTCTTGAAGCAGAGGCTGCATCTTCCATTCCTGTGTGTCCAGAGCATAGAAGAGATCACAAACTTGTTGAAAGCAGTTTTGATTTGTTCTCTTCCTTATAGAAATCCCTACAGTAAACATGTATATGATAGTTTAGGATTTTTTTGTAGGTGACTGGATGGGGGATCCAGTCTGTTAAATTGTTTCCTTATGGCACACTTCAGAAGCACTGTGAGTGTGGACCCTGAGGCTATTTGATGAAATACCTGGATCTCAGCATACCGGGAGGTGTTTGCAGACACTCTGGAGTGTAGAGACAAGTCAGTGAGTTCTAGTACTAAGCTAAACCCCAGACGAAGAGAAGGACATGGCTGGAGAGTGGTAGGCGTCAGCAGGTCCAGGAGTGTGGAGGCTTCTTGTGAGCTGTTTCCTCATCCATTTAGCAGCCTGCAGGACAGGTCACGTGAGGAGCCATTTTTGTACTTTGCCATAATTTGGTGGAATGACAGCAATTTCACCAGAAAACTATTATCCATAATGTTCCTAGCAAGGCTTCAATTTGGAAAATAGCCTGAATATGTATAATCAGCCTAGAGATATTCTCTATGTGTATAAAGTTCTCTCTCTCTAGCTCTCCCATTTTCTCTCTCTCCTTTCTTTTTTTTTCTTTTTTTCTTTTTTTTTTTTTTTTTTTTTTTTTTTGGTTTTCGAGACAGGTTTCATAGTATAGTCCTGGCTGTCCTGGAGCTGTCTTTGTAGAGCAGGCTGGTCTCAAACTCACAGAGATCAGCCTCCCTAGTGATGGGATTAAAGGTGTGCACCATCTTACCTAGATATGTTTGGATTTCTCAAAGAGCCCTCTTTAGATGGGATGACATAGAACACAGGGGACGTGTGTGTGTGTGTGTGTGTGTGTGTGTGTGTGTGTGGCGCGTACCTAAGAGAACATTCACACACAATGACTTATAATTAGCTTTTTTTCTCTATTTTGTCTGCTTCCCTGCACACTAGTGTAGGAAGCATACCCTGAGACAACCAGTGTGGGACTGATTTGATGGTGTGGGAATGTCACTGGAGACCTAAGCTCCACTTAGCACTTTAGCATCTGTAGCATGTGCCTTGTCCTTATGGTTCTTGAAGGACGGAGGTGACTGATGTCCCTATGTCCGACTTCATCCTGGCTTCACACAGGACATTAATAAAGAGGCAAAGATGAGGCTGGGCGGGAGGCAGAGATAGGCAGATCTCTGTGAGTTCAAAGCCAGCCTGGCCTGCAGAGTGAGTTCCAGGACAGGCTCCGTAGCTACAGAGAAACCCTGTCTTGAGGAAAGAAAACAAAAGGCAGAGATGAACTGTGTCTGAGCTTCTCTGAGAAGGCTGTGGAGCGCTGCTCCTGTCAGCTGTGCTGCCCCTCTCTAAACACCGTCTGTTCCTTGATGAGACTGTGGTAGCTGCCAGTGGCTGCCACAGTCCAGAGGTGACCGGGTGTCAGTGCTCATAACAGCTCGCCTTTGGGATGGTGGGGTTGGACTTGAGGGTAGCTGAAGAAGGGAAGATGCATATGTGTGAGGAGCCTGCAAATAGCTTTAATTTCATGAGATGAAAAGCTGAAGATCCTTCTGTCTTAGCCACCAGGGGCTGGGATCTGTGCTACCAGACTTGCACAAACTTAGTGCGTAAAGTAGGAACTAATGCTAAATAGCTTTATTGTGGAAAGCCTCTAAACAAAATGATAGAGGAAATTAGACCCTCAGGACAGATCAGTTTGGTTGGGAAATTCCTGCTAGCCACTGAGTGAGTTTTAAGAACTTCATTTCTAAGCCAGATGTGGCCTTTAGTCCCAGCACTCAACACAGAGAGGTCAGTGAGACCAGCCTGGTCTATATGCTGAGTTCCAGGACCCAGGGATATAGAGTGAAACCTTATCTCAAAACAAAGCCCAATTAAATACACTCCAAAAAGCCACAGCCCTAGCCTTGCACCTGTTATCTAACACGGAAACTGTTTTGTATTTTCTCTGAATGTAGTTCTCTCAGGTACACACACACACACACACACACACACACACACACACACACACACACACGTCCCCTGTGTTCTAAGCTGTTCTTGGCTCTCCATGCATGATAAGCAGCAAGGTGGCTTCAGGAAAATATCTGTGCCAGACTTCCGCAGCAGATGCCCTGCACTGCTGGTCAGAATGGCCTGGTGAGACGTGATGATGAGGAAATCCACCAGGACCGTGCAGCTTGGCTGGAGGGGTTGCGCCAGCTGCAGACTGTACCTAGGAAAGGCCCCTCCTGCTCCTCTGTCTGCTCTAGCTCAGCCAGTGCCCGAGGCTGCTGAGCACTGGAAATGTGGCCGAAGAGCTTTGCTTTATATTCTTTTCTCTTCTTTCTCTTCCTTCCTTCCTTCCTTCCTTCCTTCCTTCCTTCCTTCCTTCCTTCCTTCCTTCCTTCCTTCCTTCCTGTTTATTTATCTTTTTGATAATACAGGGGATGGAATGTGGGGCTTGCATGTGTGATACAAGAGCTCCAGTGTTGAGCTATAGCCCCAACGCTAAGATTTTAATATAATTAAACTTAATAGCTACATGGAACTAGTGACCAACCTCCTGGAAAATGAAAACTTAAGCAGTAGACCAAATTGCCTTAGTTACTGGGAAGGAAGGCTGAATGGAGGAGTTTAGCATGACCCTGAGAGTTGCACATGACCTTGATGTGTTTTCAGAACAGAGTGACTCTTACGGTAAGGCCTCAGAAATGACGAGCAGGTGGCACATTGCCTGACGTCTGCTAGGTGCTCCATGCATTAGGGTTGTTTGGATGAGTCCTGGGGCCTCGTAGCCCCTGTGCCAAGTTTGGTTAGCATCAGCACAGTCTAAAGGTGTCTCTGAAGGTAGCATTTTCTTGGTATTGAATCTTTTCTTTCTCTCTTTTAAAATCAGGTATCAAATTGTAGTGGAAATAATCCAGGCAACTACAATTAGCAGCTTCCCTCAGCTGAAGAGGCACAAGGGTAAGAATAATCGTGTTTTCTCCCAGTATGCGAAGGTCTACCCCGAGCCCCTTCTCCTGTCAGTGTTTTGGCAAATGTGAAACATTCTGCTGACTTATATTTAAGTAATTTGACTCTATTAAAACAATGGTCTAATATTATTAAAAAAAAGCAAAAGTAATCTCATCCTGACAAAAATCTGTATTTTCTTTATGTGTGCATCTTATGTGTATGTTCACGTGTGTATAGGGGCATGTGTGTGCAATACATGTTGAGGCCTGAGAACAACTTTGAGTATCATTAGGCACTTTCTACCTTTCAGGGCAAGGTGAAGGTAGAAGGGTATTTTCCCAACCTGGGACTTACCAAGGATGCTGGCTGGTTGGCCAGTGTGGCCCCAGGATCCGCCTGTCTCCACTCTCTGTGATGGAATTTCAAATCCGTACCACTGGCCCCAACATTTTTTTATGTGGGTTCCGGGAATCAGACTTAGTGTTTGTGCTTTCACAGTGAGTACTTGACTCTCCTACGCCTATAAAATGCAGCCGTGGTCACAATCGCAGAAGGCTAGAATCAGAGCATGTGCAGTTTCTCTTTTGGCTTTAACTGAGCCTGAGTTGGCATCAATTTCTCACAGTCAGTGTGATCTCCACTAATATTTCTGTTTGAGTTGTGCTCTTGGTAGTATTTAAGTGATCCTCGGAGGTTAGTGTTTCCATGGCTCACTTAGCCTGTGCCTTCAGGTGAGTGCTTGGATAGCTAAGAGTTTTCCTCTTTTACACTTGTGCTTTAGGCTTTTTGTTTTTTTTTTAACTTTCTTTTTAGTTATGCTTTGTGTCTTTTATCTTTTGCATCTTGATCCCATCCATTTCCCCGTCTCTTCACATCTGCCCTCTGCCCTTGCATCCTCCCCCGCATCCAAATAAGATAAAACTTAAGAGGGAGGAAAAAGAAAAAAAAAACAAAAGCAAAAAATCTCATCATAGAAGCTATAGTGTGACGCGGTGAGCCACACAGTAAACCTTTTATCCAAGTGTTCTTTGCAAGGAGTCATTGTTCTGGTTCAGCACCCCTGGTTTCTGCTACATTATCAATGCTGGGCCCTCGCTGGGACTCCTCTTGGAAATCCTGTTATTGCCCTGTGTCGTGGAGATCCTGCAACTTTGGGTCTGCATGATGAGCAGATCACAGATACGGTGGGTGTTTGAGTGGGCCAACTCCTGACCCTGGCTCCGGACCTGGGTAGTTGCAGGGTTGATCAGCCCACCAGCTCCCTCCTATTCCCACCACCAGGGTGAGCTCTCCAGCATTGTCCTGGCTAGTGCAGCCCTTGCAGAGTTGAGCTGCTTCTGCTTTCATGCCCTTAGGGTTCTCTCTCCCACACCTAAATCATCAAGGCCAGCTCTACTGTGTTGACCAGGATAGGTGCAGGGCAGGGCTACTCTCCCAAGTTCTGCACCTGGTGAGGGACAGGGACAGCTCTCCCACACTTATGACCTTTTTATTTTTTTTATTTATTCTTTGTGGCGGGGTTGGGGGTAGGGCCCCCTTTCCTGAGTATTGCAGTTGGTCAAGGGGAATGACAGCTCCCTCCCTGCTGGAGGCAGTAGGGGAGAGGAGGGAGGCAGCTTTCCCTCACCTCCACCACTCCACCACAGAGGAGGGAGGCCGTCCCAGCTACGCCACTCTCATGCACCCTGTCTACAGGGTCAGCTCTGCTGTGCTGCCCAGGCGAGGCGCAGGGCCCATTCTCCCAAGTGCTGCAGCTGGCTTGGGTCTGGGTCAGGTTCCCCTGCAAGCAGCTGGTGAGCGGCCAGGGGAGGAGGGCTTTTTCCTCTCGCCCATGCCATCACATGACAGACAAGATGGGCTTAACCTGCTCTCCCATTCTCACACTCTCAGGGCCAGTTCACCCATGCCCCTTCATGGCGTCAGCTCGATTGTGCTGCGCGGGTGAGGTGTAGGACCCTCTCTCTAGAGTACTTAAGCCATGAGGGGCATGACCAGTTCTCCCTAGTGGTGCAGCCTGGGAGGGGCGGGGCCAGCTCTGCACAGGCCTAGTGATATCAGGAGCCAAGGACATCAACATAGACAGCAGCTGCATCAACCATGAACCCAGCCATGGATTCCTGCAACAGCCCAGATCCAGACATCACCATGACCTTGGGTAGCTATCACATCACCCACCTCAGCCTACTCCTCACCACTTTCATCTCTTCAGATCTGTCTCTGTCCACAGGACAGGAACCATTATGTCTCTCTCTCCCACACCACACCATACATTTGCTCACCATAATAGTGCTCAACGACCAGACCAGCCTGGGCCTGTGCGTGGGTCTCCTGTGCTCAGTCTGTTCTAGTGCTGGCAGGACCAGGCTTTCCTGTGTTTTAAGTTGCTAAAGCCCAAATATATGCTCTGTCTTTTTGCCTATTTGTTTCTCTTCAAATGAAGTAGGGTTCTTACCCAGGCTCTCCCTGGGGAGGGATTGGATATGAGATGGCTTTTAACTTCTTGTAGCTCCTCTGTTGCTCACACATTCCTACCCCCCTTACATATGTGAAGTTGGAGGACATGCTAATATCATCAGCATGGAATTTGCTGTAGACCGGAAACTTCCCTTTCACCTGGAGGAATAGACTTCTGGTAAAAATCCTCAGATCTGTTCAAATTCCTGCCAAGTAATAGTGTGTCGAAAGAACGGATAAGAGTTGGGCCAGGAACTTTAAAACATGCTGTTGTGCCAAGTTTCTAGTTAGCCCTGGGCAAAGAGAAGCCTGAGGACTGTGACCTGTCCCCTCCAGTCCCTCGGAAAGTCGGAACTGTGTGTAGGGGAAGCAAGGAAGGTGCAGATGAGAAAGAGGATCTGGCTCTTGAGCCCAGCTCCCAAGGAAGACCATACATATCCCGCCATGGAAATCTTGTCGAGTACCTCTTTGGTGATAGCAAGCAGTGTGAAGCAAGAGACTCCTACCTAACTGGGCGGACGTCAAGCAGTAAAAACCCCAAATATTTCAGAAGGTGCTACATGCTTTGGCGAACAGTGTGCCTCCGTGGGCAGTGAGTCAGGCTGGCAGGAGATCTGTTTCAGCTGGGGCGGGGGGGGGGGGCTGGTTTTGTCTCGGTAGTAGCATGAGTTGACCTCACCCGCATGGTGCACTGTGAGCATTGGCCAGGGACTTGAGAGTGTCTCCTGAGCGAGGGACTAGTGTAGCCCTGAAGGCTGAAGCTTGGAGATGCACTCGTGTTCACACCCAGACATACACCACCCCTCCCCCACAAAAAAGATGATCAGGTCTCCGGAAGGAAAGTAGGGCATGATGGAGGAGGCTCTGGTAGCTACCCTGCCCCTTCCTCCATGTGAGGACAGGAGACAGCGTGTGACAACACATCAGTCTTGGCCATCATCGCCTCCAGAAGGGGAGGGTAAATTGCTATGACACTGTGTTATAACAGCCTGGATGGACATTATAAGACATTGGGCTGTTGACCTGTTCTTGCTTTTAGGGACTCTAGCCTAGGGTGAGTACCGTCTGCAGTCCAGAGTTACCTGTAGCACGAATTCTAATTGGTCTTAATAATAGAAACTCAGAGTCAGATATTAGGGGGTGAAAGCTGAAGGATCAGAGAAGCAGAACGACCAGCCACTAGAGTTCTTACATCTACCAATGCTCAGACCAAAGGGGCGACCCTGTCCTCAGACTGCACTGAGCTCCTGTCTCCTCCCGCCTTCCATTCCTCTATCTGCCCAGCCATATCACTCTTGTCTCCACCTCCCTAGTGCTGGGATTAAACACTTGTCATTCCCAAGTGCTGGGATCACCTTTGTGTGAGCTCTGTTTCTCTCTTAGACTGGATAAATTTTGTGTAGCCAAGGGAGGCCTTGAACTAACAGAGATTCCTCTCCGTCTCCTGAGTCCTGGGATTAAAGGTGTGTGCCACCGCTGCCTGGCCTCTAGTGGCCTAGCTCTGCACTATGATTTTCAGGCAAGCTTTATTTGTTAAAATGCAAACAAAATATTGCCACAGTTACCCCCTTCCCTCCTCCATCCTTGACCTTGAAGCATGAGGGTTTGGATGCTTCCGTTGCTCTCTTTGTATTCTCATGACACCTTCTTTTCATAACCACATCTCTTCCTTCTCCCCCACAAGACAGCATTTTCTAAAACCTGCATCTTATAAAATGGAGTTGAGTCCAGGGATGTTAAACCATTTCTGTGATTTGAACGTAGACCAAGTTGGTCACATACTTGAGTCAGAATTGGAGCCCAGGTGTCCTGATTTTTCAGTCATAGATTTTCTCTGCTACACTGGTCATCTGGGTCTTTGTCTTAACACGTGGAGGTTATGCAGCTCAGCTGTGTGTTCTGACTCTGGCTCTTAGACCTGTCTACTCAACACACAGGCTGAGCAGCTTGTAGCTAGCATGTGGATTGAGTGACATAATCTCTTTGGAAGGGCATCACGTGCATGTTGGACCCTAAACTGGAGGAAGCACCCCCAGCTCCAGCACGTGGGTTGTCTCCGCTGTGGAGTCTGTGACTCTGCTGCTGGCTTGCAGTGTTTCTTCTTTTTCCACAAGCATGATCTCCACTGAAGTGGTGGGACACTTGACACTATGACACTTGAGGTGGTAGCTTTGATGAGGTAATCCTGTTTGTTCTTTGTTCAAAAAGAACATAGCAGCCTCAAGTTGAAGAGGAAGGCAAACATTTTTAAGTTCCTAGGCAGCTTTAGTTTTCAGAGTTTGTGACAGTCAGTGGCTGCTGGGAAAGGCTGCTTCCTGGTAGTCATCTTGAACCTTGGCTAAATCCTGAGTCAATATGTTCCTCACACCCTCTGAGAAGAGGAGCTGGTAATGGGCTTTCCCTCCCTCTCTTCCTCCCTCCCTCCCTCTGTTCTCTCTCTCTCTCTCTCTCTCTCTCTCTCTCTCTCTCTCTCTCCCTCCCCCCCCCCCCCCCCCCCCCCTCTCTCTCTCTCTCTGTATTTCAAAGTGAACATTTTTTTTCTGAAAAATTAGCTTTTACAAGTGTCTATGTATCTAGATAAACCCACACAGCATCTGGTATGTACAGACAGACTAATTTGAAGCCAACTACATTAGCTTTCTCACAGAGAGGAATTCCAAAATATTTTCCCCTTTTGGATCATTTCTGAGTTGGTCCTCTGGTGAGTGCTACTGTTAGCCAACACAGGATAATTCGGAAACCGCTTTTAAAATCCGGCGATGGCAGCTTCTCAGATCACAAATGGGAAGACATCCATGGTGTGCTCGGGCACCCGTCGACCTGCTGTCTACCTAGGACTGTGCGTACCAGAAAGGCACTTGTCTCCCGGCAGGAAGCGTGTTTCTGATACTGTGCCTGACTTTTACATTTTGATGTATACAGCCCGCCTTGGGACTATTTCATGCATTGCATGCAGTGACTAAGTAGGACACGAAGGAAGTCAGGACTAGGCTGGGGAGCAGAAGGTCTCCAGGGAAAATGTCTTAGTCTGCACTTAGAGAAACCAAGCATGGGCCCTAAACAGGTGCGTTGCAATTCATCTCCAAGGTGTGTTCTAACTCCTGCAAGTGTAGCTGCCATACCCAGGGATTACTTCTGTGTGTTTAATGCAGTGGCCACCTCTGTCCCAGACTCCAGTACTTCTTGAGTTGATGAGTCAACTGTGTCAGACAAATGTGGTTGAAGGCCAGTAACAATATGGCAACATTCTGACCAGTACTGGTACTTTATCTAGCCTGCACACACAGAAAATGTATCCTAAATTATCCTAAGCAACAACCTTTTCTCTTGCTTGTGGGCCTGTATTTGGGTTAGGTTTTGGAAGGGATTCCTTTTTTCTCCTTAATGGGGAGCCATCTGTAATCTGCATTCAAGACGATGTACTCACTGGGTGCCGGATTAGTATTGAATGTGTGCTGCTCTCTCGACCAAGGTCTGTGGGAGTCCAGGCTCCACACTATCATAGATGTCTCCATGAGTCATTGTTAAGGCCCCAAAGTATGGATGCCTTGGGGGCAGCTGGATGGTATGATGCACGGTGTTGCAAAACTCGAGGTCAGCGGCCTTTGGTGATCTAGATTTGGAAGTCATAGAGTCACTTCCGCCGTGGTTGCAAGCTCACTCAATTCTAAGAGGAAACATATGTCCTGCTTTCCAGAGGGAAAATGCTAGGGATGACAGACATTGCAGAGGAGTGTGTGATACGGAAAATATCGGGGCTACTTTTGGAGACCATCTACTCCATAGTCCAAAATTGAAATTGTAATCTTCCACAAATCCAGTTTTCTCCAGTGTTCCTCTTGCGATAATTGACCCCACATTTTCCATTTATGATTATAGCAGAGTTGTAGAAGCTACATTTAACGCCTATTTTATTCTTTTAATCCTGAGTAATTTGCCCTTTGGTTTGTTTGATGGGCACTGACTCTGAATCCTCAAGTCCTTAAGTCCTCTGTTCTCCCAATGCCACAAGCTACCAAACATTCCCTTCCAGGTCAACCTTACTGTGACAGTCCTCAGTGGGCTTCCCTTCGGGCCAGCAGTCTTCCACTGTCTGCCCTGGTATATATGTGCTGCTTCCTATGTACATATTTACTGCATATACCCTGGCTATTGTATGTCAGCCTGACGTAGGTGTAGAGTCATTTTGGAAGAGAGGACTCTGATTGAGAAAATGCCTCACCAGATTGGCCTGTGAGCAAACCATGATGTAGAGGGCCCAGCTCACTATAGGAGGTCCCACCCCTGGGCTGGCTGTCCTGAGTACTATGAGAAAGCAGGCTGTGCAGTCAATGAAGAGCAAGCCAGTAAGCAGCACTCCCCATGGCCTCTGCTTCAGTCCCTCCCTGCCTTCTCGGCAGTGGAAAGAAGTCCTGGTAGTTTAAGCTGCTTATGGTCATAGAGTTTTACCGCAGCAGTAGGAAGCCCTAAGACAGGGCTGAGCATGTATTTTTGGGAGAATTGTGGAAAGACTTTGGATCTTGGGACTAGAAAAGCCATTGATGCTCAGAGCTTAATGAGATGTGGGAATTGAGAAGACACTGCCGAGAACAGCCAAACGCTGGAGGTCTGGGCTGTGAGGTTTCAGGAGGACGTTTGAGATCCCTTAAAGACACTGGAGCTGTTTCATGTTTTAATTAAGAACACTGAAGTGGAACCTTTGCTTTCTGAGACGGCTGATGCTAGTAAACTGGGATACAGAGTCAGCTGTGAAGGAAGAGACCGGTCCAGCGAGGTTAAGCTGCAGCCAAACTTGGTAATGGGCACTGGTTTGAAGGTATCGGGGGATCCGTGAGAGTAGATGAGGCTTGGCCCTGTGTGTAGGGCCAGAGTCTCCGAAGAGAGGCCAGGAGAGGCCACTGGTGAAGGTGCAGCCTAGTTGCAGTAGAAGGCCCAGGATTGAAGGGTTGTGAAGAAAAGTTGAGGCTTGGGACTGTGGCAATGTCAGAGTCACCTCTAGGAGAGGCTGTTAGTGAAAGTGTAGCCCAGATATAGCAGGAGACCCCGGCATTTGGAGATTGGCCACTGAGACAGCAGCAGCCCTGGAGGGGAGCTGGCCTGAGCCTAGGAGACAAGCTGTGTGTACTGCTGGTGGCAGGCCCGGGAGGTGGAGCCAGAGGATCCTGTGGGTCAAGCACTGAGTTCTTTATTCTGTTGAATCTTGATTTTGCTTTAATTGGCTTCTGCCTGTACCTCATTTCTTTTCTCTTGGAGTAAGAAAGTATTTAAGTTATTTTTGATTTTACAGGAGCCTACAGATGAGAGACTGAACTTTTAAGACCGTTTTAGAATTTTACAAAGAGATGCTGGTGTTTTTATTGCGACTGTGCCTATTTCAGAGAAACATTGTGATGTTAGAGAGATTTTTAATATTTTAAAGAGTCTTTGGGCTTTATAAGTATTTGAATTTATAAGACTGTGGTTTTACTTTTTAAAATTTTTTATATTGTGATATTGATATTTATGTAAGATCTTGAACACGAAAGAAAAGGTTATGGCTTAACGGTGATGTGGAATTATACGATGAAATAAACCCATTCCTTCCTGAGCTTCTTTCTGTCCTGGTGTTCAGTCACAGCAGTAGAACCCTTAACTAAGAGGACAGCACCCTTTTTAAAGGTGCTAAAAGCTGTGCAGTTCTTTTGAATTGAAGAACAAAGTTCTCTGCAGATGCATTTGGATCTGGGCTCCATTTGCATCTGTTATGCAGGCCTTAGAGCTGGGTTTTCACACCGGTCTTGCTAGTTCTTCTGCCTGCCATGTTCTATTAATTGTCTATGTTTACATGAATATAATTTCCTTAAGAAAGCTCAGGCTAGACCTTTGCTAAAGCATTTGAAGGTGTCTATATTTTCCTTTCTGCCCACATGACACTCTTAATTGTTCATACCGCCTTTGTTTCTTTTCCTTGGTACACTCTAAAGTGTTCCATGGAATAAAACTACTGGTCTTAGATCTCAGAAGTCACACAGTGAACACTCAGTACATGCTTATAAGTGAATATGTGTAAGTATCTGTATACAGATACTGCTTACTCCTATGCTCACAGATCAGTTTCTGAGTGTATATAGAGAGAGGTTTATAAACATTTTACACTTGAGTAAGATCTATAAATGGTTGGATTTTGTATCTGTTTATAATACATGTACATGTTTATGATAAATTCTCATCTGTTGAATTTTCATCTATTGTTTAATATATAGCACATTAAAGCTGGGTATTGTGGCTGATGCCTTTAATCTCAGCACTCAGGAGGCAGAGGCAGGTGGGTTTCTGTGCCAACCTGGCCTTCAGAGCAAGTTCCAGGCCAGTCCAGACTACATAGTGAAATCCTGCCTCAAAAATAAACTTAAAAAAAATTAAAATGCAGCATACCAGACATGGTTCTGGCTCAGAATTGTTGTGTCCTTTGTCTCCTGACTGACTACTGTCACTCTTATTTAAGGTAAGGAGTCAGCTGCCATGAAAACTGATCTCTTGAGGGCCAGGAACATGAAAAGGTACATTAACCAGCTGACTGTGGCAAAGAAGCAGTGTGAGAAGAGAATCCGAGTCCTGGGAGGTCCTGCCTACGACCTGCAAGAGGATGGGGCCTTGGATGAAGGGGAAGGGCCTCAGAGCCAGAAGGTAGAGCTTGCAGCT
Source organism: Alexandromys fortis (assembly GCF_014885135.2). Taxonomy (NCBI): domain Eukaryota; kingdom Metazoa; phylum Chordata; class Mammalia; order Rodentia; family Cricetidae; genus Alexandromys; species Alexandromys fortis. The sequence goes on from NW_026067938.1 coordinate 7,643,378, forward strand.
TCTAGTGTGACCACATCAGTTTACTATAAACAGTGCAAATGCATGCATATTATTTTACCACTTTAATGTTTTAGACACGTTTCTTTGCTACAGGCTCAGGTTGTTGCTTTCTTGAGTAAAAAACTATGCTACTGGGTGTTCTTGAATTTTGTAAGTTGATGATAGGCGGTGTATGTATCCATGTATGTTCTGTATATATCCATATATGTGTGCACATGCCTGGTGTATGTGTTTGCCACCCTTCTTTTCTCTACTCACCTCCACTTCAAGAGAAACATATTCTGTTTGCTGAGCCTAAATCAAAGTCATCCACTATCAACTAGACATAACGTACCGCCTAAGAAGTAAAGACTGTTTCACTTAACTAGCCGAATTGCTATGAGCTCTTTCTTGATACTTAGATAATGAGGTGGCATATTTGATTATCTTGCCCAAAGCCACTTAGATAGGATGAGGCAGAACTAGATAAAGACCAGATGTGGTTGATTCACAAATCTCAGTGCTTTCTGACTAAACCATAAAGTGGTGGCTTTTGAGCCACATGCCTTTGACTGTCGGCTCATGGCCAGTAGATCCTGTAGAGCACAGGACACCTGCTAGCCCTGTTTTAGGAGCATCCTCAGTGCAAGGGGCCACACTTTCTTCTACGACCTGGAACAGTTTGGATGGAGCAAACTGCTGCAGTGTGTCCCCAGGAGCTTGAGGAACAGGGCTTCTCAGCAAACGGAAGTCCCTCTCTTCTCAGACTGGACACAAAGAAAACACTGATACAGTTCAGCCCTGTCTGCAGCTCTAACTTTTCCCTTCTCGGACTTCCACTCAGTCCCTGACCGTGAATGTCTAGGTGTGAGTCAGGAACCTATCTGTTAGTCCCCTTGCCTCCCTCCACTAAGACAACCTTTTACCTTTGTCTTCCCTTCTGGCATGGTCGTCATCAGAGCCTCCTCAGGGAAGATTGCTGTCCTGTCAGGCCACAGTTCTGTAGTGTCTTACACGGGTGCACCAGTGCAGCTGAGGAACCCCTGTTGATAGCAATGCCCACACTGTTGATAGCAACTGTGCGCAGTTCTTCTTCCTGATGTCCTGTCTTAGGAGGTAAAGCAGAAGCTTTACTATGGTCAAGGTTGGAGGGAGTTGACTTGGCAGATTGAATTTTGCCTTCTTTCCCTCAGTTTTTCTCCTCTTGATCTCAGAGAAGGAACTCATCTTGTATCCTTTCATTATTTTAATTAATTCGCTGATTCAGTAGACACTCATTGAGGGGCCACTGTTTCTTGGTTATTGGATTGGAATGAGGAATAGGATAGAATCATATTTAATTATAATATGTATTATAATTTAATTTATAACACATTATAATACTACGTTAATTCTAATATACTATGATTATAATATATTATAGTTAAATATATGTGTGTGTGTGTGTGCGTGAGAGAGAGAGAGAGAGAGAGAAAGAGAGAGAGAGAGAGAGAGAGAGAGAGAGAGATCTAGTCGAGATGCAACATGTACAGCTAAGTGAGGCCCCTAAGGGCTCTATAGTTAGGGTTATAGAATATAGAATAGGAGAGTTTTCGGAAGACTTAGGAAAACAGAATGTGATTTCAGTGCAAGTTGCTTTATGGTGACTACAGAAGAAGTCCCAAATCTTGCTGCATTTTAAATCCACTCTTTCTAAACAGGAAAGGAGAAATGCCTTTTATAGCATGAGTTTATCCTTATAGTCAAAGCAGTTCCTCCAGTCTTAAGGATGAAGACTCAGCTAATCCTCTCCAGCCTATGGTGGTTCATGCTGCTGGAGTTAGAACTGGGTGGCTTTGAGCTGTTCTGTTACCTTCATAAATGAACAGAGCACTTTTGTTGTGACCTAATCCCAGTCTGGTCAGGAAGAATTACCATGAAGTTTACTTCAAAATATTTCCTTTTAAATTAGATGAGCCATCAGTTAAAAGAAAGAGATTGGCCAGGTGTGGTGGTACACACCTTTAATCCATGCAATAGGGAGGCAGAAGAAGATAGATCTCTGGGTTTGAGGCCAGCCTGATCTACAAAGCAAGTTCCAGGATAGCTAGGGCTACACGGAGAAACCTTGTCTTGAAAACCAACCCCCTCCCAACAATAAAGGAAGAAAGAGATTGCCTGGGTGTGAAAGGCTAGGGGTTTATGTTGCTCCCGCTTCCAGCTCTTAGGATCAAGTCCCAGGTGTTGTACATGTGAAGTGCTTGTTCTACTGCTGAGCTGCCCACACCCTGATACCAGTTTTAACTGAACTCTTAATCCACTATCAATGTTTTCATTCATATGTACTTATCTAGAAAGTGACCCTTGAAGTTTTTTTTAATTTACTAATATCTTTTTATATATCAATATCGAATTTCTCAAAGCCTCATGATTCAGTCTCCTGCTTAGTTTCTGTTGCTTGCTGTGATTTGTAACAGTTCTTGTGATTCTCCATGAAGTAGTGGTTTCATTTTCATTCTGCAGATAGTACTGAAGCCAAGTGACAGAATAAAAGCTCACAGGATTGAAAAGTTTTTTACTGCCACATAAGTTCAATTCCCAGCAACCACATGGTGGCTCACAATCTGTACTGAGGTCTGGCGCCCTCCTCTGGTGTGCGGGCATACATCAAAGCGTATGTTGTATACATAATAAATAAAAAAATCTTAAAAAAAAAAAAAGCTTCCCTGATAGGGTTTACACAAAGTAGAAGCAGGTGCTAGTATATCCCAGAATTACTGAACTACCAGAATTCAAATGATCTGCAGTAGCTGTGCTGACTAGCTTCTTTGCTGAGAAACTGATAAAAAGATGTAAAGTAGATGTAAAAACAAAAAACACAGAAAAACTTTGCTGAATGATTCAGTGGCTAATACAAAATCGGTATTTTTTAATATTTTCATTTTGAATATTCAGTAAGTCATTTTCTTTCATCAGTTTCTAGAAACTGCTTTTAAAAATATGCCCTCCTTTCTGCTTACAATACAGACTAAGGGCTGCTGAGGGAAGGGTTGAGCGTCTATGGACTTTCTGCATGTGATTTTAGAAATACCTTAATGTGATATTTTAAAATGTTTGCAAATTGCCATCATGTTAATTTTTAAGAATTTCAGAATTTAAAAAGTTTGTAATTATATTTGAGTTCCACCTATTAAATATCATTTCCATTACTGGTTTAGACTAAGGATATGGGTCTTAAATGCCTTCTAAATTAATTTGTGGTATTTCTCCTAATTGAGTCACCAATAAATACGGGGGACACCTGCTCGCTCCTATTACAGCAGTCCCTGTTCATGGTTGTTCCAACTGTGTTCAGATATTCAGTGTCTTCTTTTTCTGTGGGAACCAATAAATAAGAGTGATAGAACTGATTTGGTAGCACATACAGTGGAATCTTAGGGGCCAATTAAAATAATATTTACATAAGATTTGTTAGCGCCTATGGAAGTATAAACAAATCAGGATGTAGACCCACCTATATTTTTCCTCAGCTGTATGAGATATGATAGGAAGTAAAAATGTCAAACCATTAGACTCTAGAGCCTTAGTTTTTTTTTAATTTCTCTCTAGTTGTTTATGTCTTTTTGCTTCGTACAAGAATTGTTATCTGTGTCCTGATATCAAGTAGATGTTAAATAACTGAACATTTAAAATAAGGTTAGTGATTTTTGAATATATGCATTTTCGATACTCAGGAATCTGAATTTAAAATTTAGAGACCTGATAGCTATATCATCTTCTCAGGTGTACTATCTTACATTGTCTATGGTCTGAAGATTCATTTTTCCCTGAGTGTAGAAGTAATGGAAGTTAAATGCAGACTGGTATTTGAAATTTGATCTTTAGAAAATCTTCCCGTCTTAGCGTTTCTATTGCTGTGAAAAGATACTATGACCATAGCAACTCTTATAAGGAAACATTTAACTGGGGCTGACTTATAGTTCCGAGGTTCAGTTCATTATTGCCATGGCAGGAAGCATGACAGCCTGCAGACACACATGGTGCTGGAGAGGAGCTGAGAATTCTATGTCCAGACCACAGGCAGCAGCAAGAGAGGATGACACTGGGCCTGGCTTGAACATCTGAGACATCAAAGCCCACCCCAGTGACACACTTCCTCCAACAAGGCCACACCTCCTAAATAGTGCCATTCCCTATGGACCTATGGGCCATTTTCATTCAAACTATCACACTTTCTTATATTCTCTTAATAGATTCTTCAGTTTGAAGATATTATGACCAATCCTTTCTACCGAGAGCGCTTTGGAACATACCTGGAGCGAATGGACAGGCAGACTCTGATTGGCTTTTGGGAGTCTGTGGAGCACCTGAAGACTGCTAACAAGGTAGTGTGTTTGCTTCAAGGAATAGTAGTCGTTCGCTGAAGGAAGCTTGCATGCTAGGCAGTGTATCACTAGGTCAGTGATGCCATCCTGGGACACTTTGTAGACCAGGCTGGCCTCGAACTCACAGAGATCCACCTACCTCTGCCTCCCACGTGCTAGGATTAAAGGCATGTACCACCATGCCAGGCTTAAGTATATATTAAAGGATCATTTTACATCACTATATTATAACTCAGCCCATTATGGCAAATCAAATTGTATTGCACTGTCTTTATAGAAGATACTTTTGACTGAATAGTCAAGGGGGAATATTTACAAGTGTATCAAGAGATTAGAAATCATTATTTTAATGAAGCATACAAATGTGTACCCATCCACGTGGTTTTTATGAAACCTTGGCCTCTTAAGCTTGCTCTGTCACCATGTGGATCTCATTACCATGAGCAGTTCTCACGCTTTTCACTCTTTTTGTTTGTGTGGTACACTTTTTACAGTAGGTTTTTCCTTTTATTTCACACAAAATGTGATTGAACAAAGGAACACAAACATTTTTGGTTTCAAATGCCTCTCAGAGCAAAGAACCCAATATATTATGTATTGTCATTAGTAAGTTCTCAATGCATATTTTAGAATTAAAGAATGTCTGTACATGCTTTGTATAGGTAAATGTATCTAACTCACACATGTACCATGTATATTATCTTAGCATATACCATTTGAGTGATTCATTAACATAAGTGCAAAGAGCATTTATTTCATTTGCATATGAATGTTGCTAGGATAGAAAACCAAATTAAGTACCTGATTTATCACACATTGGACTAAGCAGCTAAATTCAGTCTTGTGATATTTTGAAATCTCAGGACGACTTTTCATTGCTGATTCATTCACAAGGCACAAATTACCATCTGTTACTCAATGAAATCACTAGCCAGCTGGCTTTCGGCTGCTCCCAAAAGAATGTTGTAAAGAGTGATCTAAAGTTTTCTCAAACTACTGACTATAATTGGAAATAGCCTCCTGAAGGTAGCTGTCGTTTGTTCTGACAGTCGGATAAATGAGTCGTGGTCACTAGTTCATGTCTTTTTATGACTGTGGAAGTTTGTGTAGTGTTCCTAGAGCTGAGGGAGCACCCCTGGAGCACACAAGGATCATGTGCATGGGGAGAGAGGTTGGTGTTTCTGCAGTGCGCAGCAGTGACCCCAGCGTGCTCTCAGGATTGGGCTGTCTGGTATGGCTCAGTGACAGTGGAGCTGCTCTGCAGCCTTACGTCTGAAGTGTTGAAATAGTGAGCGGCGGGGCTGTGTCCCCAACACCCCGGCCGCGCTTGGCTAGCTTATGCCCGAAATAACAACACACAAACTGTATTCATTTAAAGAACTGCTTGGCCCATGAACTCTAGCCCTTACAGGCTAATTCTCGCACCTGGTCTAGCCCATTTCTAATGATGTGTGTAAGCACCCCAAGGTGCGCTTACCGGGAAGAGTCTAGCCTAAGTCCATCCGGGATTGGAGGAGCTTCATTGCGTGCATCTGCTTGGGAGAGCTGAGCATGGCGTCCCTGCTCCAGCAGAGCTGTCGGGTCTCTCCGCGAGCAGAGCAGAGTCTGACCTCACTTCCTCTTCCGCCCAGAATTCTATTCTGTTCACTCCTTCCATCTATGTTCCAAGCCATGAGGCCAAGCAGCTGGTTTATTATAACTTAACCAATGAAATCAACAGATTGATATATGACACTCCCACATCACTGAAGAATACCCATTGTGTTTTTATCTATGGTTACTCTATTGGCTTCTTTCTGGGCTGAGAATTTGTTTCCATGTTAGAGAGGTGAGCCCGTCATTGTTACATCAGATAAAAGTAAGTGAGACTGTTCCTAAGTCACGTCTCTGTGAAGATGAGGATGTGTTGTGATATTAGAGCTAATCTATTTCATGATTTACTTTCCTGTAGCATTTTGAGATATTAACTGCTCAATGTAAGTATTCATCTTCAAGAAGTGGCTTGTTTCAAGGTCTGATACTTGCCCTGAATGTGAATACAGAAGGCTGAGACCCTGGGTTTACAGTTCTAGGATGCATCTAGATACTGTCCTCTTAGCTTTAACATGTAGGGGATTTAGTGGAAAATCATTTCTCTCAGAGACAACATTTGTTGTTGTTGTTGTTGTTTGTGTGTGTGTGTTTCGGTTTTTCAAGACAGGGTTTCTCTGTAGCTTTGGAGCCTGTCTTGGACCTTGCTCTGGTAGACCAAGCTGGGCTCGAACTCACAGTGATCTACCTGCCTCTGCCTCCCAAGTGCTGGGATTAAAGGTGTGCACCACCACCACCTGGCTGAGACAGCATTTTTTTACCTATCTCTCTCTTCATCTTCCTGTCTTTTCAGAATGAAATTCCACAGTTGGTTGGTGAAATTTATCAGAATTTCTTTGTGGAAAGCAAAGAAATACCCGTGGAGAAGTCACTTTACAAAGAAATCCAGCAGTGTCTTGTAGGAAACAAAGGCATCGAGGTGTTCAGCAAAATCCAAGGGGATGTGTATGAGGCACTGCGGGACAGGTACTACCCGTCCTTCATCGTCAGTGACCTCTATGAGAGGCTGGTGACGAGAGAGGAAGAAAGGCGGGATGCACAGCCGACCTCTGACAAGGATGAGCTGGTGAGCCGCGGGCACCTTCACTTCCGCTCTTCTGTGCCAGCTCCTTTTCTTGTGACCAAACCCCTGCCAAAAAGTTAAGGGAAGGAATGTTTGAAATCACTGAAATGTAGGAAAATGTCGCTGCATGGTAGAATTTGTTTTAGTTCGTATGAGCAGAGAAAGCAAACAAAGTTGTCCCACAGCAGCAGGGGCAACCTCACTGAGTTTTTCTTGTGGTGTGGCACACGGTACACCTAGAAGAACTATAATTGCCTAAAACATCCTCACACATGTGCAGTGCTTTTCATGAACGCACTCACTTGAGGACAACATGTAGGGTTTTGCCATAATGCGTCTATGTAAATGGAGATTTCTCGTTTGTTCCCGGCTGCCCAGTCCTGAATAGTTACACAGAAACTGTATTATTTATAACACTGTTCGTCCAGTAGCTTAGGCGTATTCCTAGCTAGCCCTTACATCCTAAATTTACCCATTTCTATTAATCTGTGTATTGCCACTAGGCTGTGGATTACCAGTGCCAGCATGCTTGCTACACAGTGTTTCCATGACTCTGCCTACTCTCTCTCTATATCCCTTCCATCCTGGCTATATTCTGCCCTGCTGTAGGCCAAAGAAGCTTTATTCATTAACCAATAAAAGGAACCCCTACATTTTATATGTAATAAGCAAGAACATCCAAAAATGAAAACAGCTTGTTTTTCTGGAATTAGCTATACTTTCATTTAATTTAATTTGCTGTTTGCTACAATTAATTAAAAAACCTTCAGGAAACAATCTGGGAGGAAGTTAAGGAGAAAAGATTGGAAGAAGAGTCCTGAGCACTTCCCTGCAGTGTCCACAGATGGAAACTAAGGAATCTGTTGTTCAATAGAAAGCCAAGGCCTTCCCAAATCACACTGCAAATGCTGTTTACCTGTAAAATATATGTTGGTGTGCATAATACATTTTCAAGAACAATACTGAACAAAGTGCACACTGAAATACTTCTAGTAGTATGGAATTAAACATTTTTAAATTCATTTTTTCATACAGCATATTTTAATCATGTTTTCCCCCTCCCCCAACTCCTAGATCCTTCAAACTTCCCAATATACAACTTTTAATCTTCCAGTGTTAGTGTCTCCACCCGTCCCCAAGGGACACACACACACACACACACACACACACATTTTGTTTTGAAAATCAAAACAAACAGGAAAAAGACCAATAAGACAAAAAAAAATGCCCCAAACAAAACAAAAAAAAATCCACCAAAATGCCATGGAGCTGTTAAATATGGACATTTTATTTTAAAGGATTTCATAGAACTGTTGGAAGCCTGGGGAGGGCGAGCTCGGTTTCCTGCAGAGATGGAAGAGAGAGCATTCCTGTTGAAGGGATGGCAGGCGCCTCAGTTGCCTCCTTTTGTCCCACAGATTCCCGTGGTTGGGGATTGGTCCATGGGGTTCCACCCCTATTTGGGCTGTTAGACATTTTCCTTCCCATGAGTCTGAACACCCGCTGCTCTGGTTTCAAATGATCCCATTCTTCTCTGCTGGGGAAGGAGAAAGGCACTAGGCAGGTTCTTCTTCAGTATTCCTCAGGGGAATCTGGTGTTTGGGGACAGCAGTGGGTGGGAGGTGACTTTGTGTTGTAAAATGTGCTGGCTTACTGTTTTTCCGCCAGGGTTCAGGAGGGGAGGCTGGCGAGGAAGCCATAGAAGGCAGCAGTGGGATTAGCGATCAAACCAGCTTTGCTGTAAACAAACTTCGAGAGCTGAGTGAGAAGCTTGAATATAAAAGGCAAGCTCTAAGTTCTATTCAAAATGCACCAAAACCCGATAAGAAGGTAACTGTCTAGCTTTCAAGGTTGTCTCTGAACGTTTGTCCTCTGTGTAAATAGTAGTTTCTATGCTGAGAGCTGTCAGTTTCCTTAAGAATGATGTCCAGGATCAGGTGGAGAGCTTCACAGAATCATGAAAACAGTGTTTCGCTAAAAGCCAAGAGGATTTTGAGTTTGAAAGTGTTGGATATTTCCCTAATGGTTGCAATTCTGAACACCTGTTACCCTGGTCCCAAAGAATTTGATTCTTCTCTTTGCTCGGGAAGGGGAAGGGCATTATTAATGTTAATCTGAAAAATTCTAGGGACTGGAGAGATGGCTCAGCAGTGAAGAGCATTTGCTGCTCTTACAGAGGACCTGGGTTCAGTTTCCAGCCCCACGTGGCAGCTTACAACTGTCTGTATCCCTAGTTCCAGGGTACCTGACCCCCTTGTCTTTCCTCCTAGGCACCAGGCATATGGACAATGCACAGACACACATGTAGGCAAACACTCAGACATGAAAAATAAAATAAATATGTCTTTGAAAATTAACTTAAAAAGTTAAAATATAGCTGGGCAGTAGTGGTGCAGCACTTGGGAAGCAGAGGCGGTGGATCTCTGTGAGTTCGAGGCCAGCCTGGTCTACAGAGCAAATTCCAGAACTGACTCCATAGCTATTGAGAAACCTTGTGTTGGAAAAAAAAAAAAAAAAAACGAAGAGAAAAAATATTAACAGCTTGGGACTGGAGAGATGACCCCATGGGTAAGAAGAGCACAATTGTTGCTCTTGCAGAGGATCTGGGTTTGGTCCCAGAATCCACATGGCAGCTAACAGCCACTTTAACTCCAGTTCCAGTGGATTTGATGCCCTCTCTGGTCCCTGTGGGCACTGCATGCATGTGGTACACAGGTATACATGCCGAGAAAATGTCCATATACATAAAATAAAAATAAATCATATTTTTTAAAAAAATGTAAACAGTGGGGTAAGGTGCTTGCTGCACAAATGTAAGAGCTGAGTCTGGGTTCCCACACCCATGCAGAAGCCAGGCATGGTGCTGGGGGAGAAGGTGCGGCTCTGTTGAGACAGATAGGCAGATGCTAGCAGCCTGACAACCAGGCAATGTGCCCCCCAAAATGATGACCTGCAGGTTCTCAAAGTGAGGCGGGGAGTGGTTGAAGAAGACACCTGAGTGTGCAATGCACACATTCATAATGCACACACGCGCGCGCACGCATGCACACACACACACATACTTTTCGTGAAAAGCAGTTCACAGTTTGGTCCAGTTTTGCTCTGGTTTTATGTGTCTTTAGAATCCAATGGGGTTTCTAAAGTGGAGGTGTGATTTGTTCTATATGAGTATCCTCCAGCATTTCCTGAATGTGCTGAGGAAAGCAACTTATAGTAAAATAATTTTAATGAATCACGTTGGGTTTCCATGCTTGGTACTTCTTTAATACTTCTTTCATGACTATTCAAATAGTTTTATAATAAAGTATTTCTGAAACAATATTGTAAGAAGATATAAGCATTTTACCAATCTATAGTCAAAATATTAATTCATTTATAATCCAGTGTTCAGTTGGAGCAGTGGGTTTTCTTTGAAGAAAGACACAGGCTAGACTCCTTAGCGCTTTCTCCAGGTAGTGGTGTTACTTCTCCAGAGTTGTGAGTGCGAAAGGAGACAAGTACCAGGTTCCCAGAGTCATCATAAGAACAGATTTATTTCCCCTCAACACGGAGCCGTTCCAGTTAGTGTGTGGGAGCGTGGAGGGCCCCGCAGTTTTCCCATGGCATCTCTGACATGATAGACAGGGTCACCTGCACAGTGGATGGTGACTGCAGTGCGGCCTGTTCCTCCAGAACAGCTGTTTTGATTCTAGACTACTTCATTTTCAATTCAGCTGTGTTTCTAGGAAGCCAAATGAAAGATGACTTGGAGAGTGTTCCGTGGATTATTTTCCGTTTGGGTCATCATTTGGCCAGGAGACATTCTTTAGCCTTTCTTTTTTTTTTTTTTTTTTTTAATTTATTAACGATTTCTGTCTCTTCCCTACCGCCGCCTCCCCTTTCCCTCCCCCTCCCCCATCTTTAGCCTTTCTTTAAAGAATTTCTAATAATTGTGGGCTAAGCATTCTGAGCCCTAATCACATGAAAGGTTATCAAGCGAGTTGGTGGCTTCATTGTTGTGATGGCTGAATTTGAACATTTCCTTATTTCCTGTTAAATCAGATTGCCCCTGGGCTGTGCAGGGAACCCTCCACTCCTGACAGACAGTTGTGCTCAGGGCTGGGGCCCCCAGGAGGAGGCTCATCTGCCTTTTAAGTCATTCAGTTTGGCGGCTGGAGAGTTGGCTCTGGGGCTGGAGAGATGGCTCAGCGGTTAAGAGCATTGCCTGCTCTTCCAAAGGTCCTGAGTTCAATTCCCAGCAACCGGCTCACAACCATCTGTAATGAGGTCTGGTGCCCTCTTCTGGCCTGCAGACATACACACAGACAGAACATTGTATATGTAATAAATAAATAACTATTTTAAAAAAAAAAACTCCCTTTCCAGGGGACCCAGTACCAATGCACATAAAGATTAAAAGTAAAAAAAAAAACAAAGTGGTTCAAGTTGGAAAATATAAAATATGTCTGAGTCATTTTTAAAATTTATTTATGCAACATCAATATCAAGTCTTCTAGGTCATGAACTTAGGATCTCTACAAATATTTGTTATTTTTCATCATTTTATTGGTGTTGTATAATGTGTATTACAGAACTCTTTCGTTTCCTTGGCTAATACTTGAGAACTTTATTCTTCCAGGTGCTGTTTCAAGCGAAGCTGCACTACTTTAGGCCCCTCGTCAGTAGCGTAGAGCACAGCTGTTCTGTGTGTTGGTTTCTGTGCTGCTTCTCTGCTGGATTGCAGAGCCTCTGAGTTGTTTTCATAACCCCCAGGCTGTTTGTCTTGTGCTAGATTATTTCCAAGTTGAAGGATGAAATACTTCTGATAGAGAAAGAATGCACGGACCTCCAGCTGCACATGGCAAGAACGGACTGGTGGTGTGAGAACCTGGGCCTGTGGAAAGCAACCATCACCAGTGCAGAGGTATGGCCGCAGCCGCAGGTGCTCTGTCTAAACCGTAGCTTTCCCCTGGAGAACTAAGAGTGAAGGTCAAAGCCCATGCTCATTCTGTTAGCCCCTTCATCTACTACCTTCCTTTCCTCTATTTTCTCTCCAGTGTGCTCGTGCATGCGGGGAAACTGCCCAGGACTTCGTGGAGTGGACCTGAGCTCACTCCACTCCAGTCAGAAACTCCGTGCTTTTGTACATTGAATTGTAAGCAACCTTGAGACAGGAACAGTTAATGCCCTTGGAGTACTGATTTATTTTTTTTCTGTTATGATTGATATAAAATGGAAAGTATTTTTAGGAAGTTGGAGATAATAAAAAATGTAACTGTTTTATTGTTCCATTTTGTTCAGTTAGATCTCAGAAACTCTAAAATCTTTAGTAATTAATATTTTTCCTCTTGGTTATCTGGTTTGTTCAAAGGGTTTGAAGGGTACACTTTATACCCCCTCTTACCCATTTGTTTGATCAGTATATGTTGTATAAAATAATAGATTTCATTATGATGTTTTCATACACATGTATAATGTATCTTGATTGTTTTCGCCCCGATTGGCTTTCTTGTCCCCTGCTCTGTCCCCTTCCATTTGACTACAGAATAATTCCTGATAGAGGAAAGAGGTCCTAAGCATTGGCTGTGCCGTTAAGGCTGATGCCCTTCCCTCCTCCCAAGTGGGGGGAAGCTAGGGTAGCTAGTCACGCCCACCAGACTTCACACAAGTAGCGAGGTCGTAAGTGAGCACAGGCACCAATGTCTTGTTTCTTTCCATTGTACTAATCGTTGTTCTTATCTACGCTCCTCTCTGCCAGTGTCTCAGCAGCTCGACAGGCTGAGTGCAAGGGAGCTTAAATCTCAAACTGTTTTCCTCTAGATATGGCAAACACGCAGCCTGTTCTCCAGGTGCTGCTCTCAAAGCCACGTGTGAAGGTTCATTAGGTGCCCAAGGGCTCCTGTGAGCACTCCCATTAAGCTTCTCTGTGGGACAGAAGTTGGCTACTCTGGCCATGCCCCCATGTCCCGCCTATACAATGGAGTAGCGTTCCTCCCTCATATGGTGCGTGTGGGTGTCCACAAAACCTAGTGTCTCTTTGCTTTTTTAATTCTTCTCTAATTTATGATATTAATTCAGACTTAGAGTTAGTATAATTGCCCCAATGTTGGGCCCTAAAGCCCCACCAAGGAGGAGGTCGCCCCAAGAGACACTCACAGCACGGTTGATGCAATAGCAAGAGGAATTTTTATTCTGCCACGGCAGAAGTCCCTCAGCCTCGAGAGGAGAAGGACGCCTGCCTTGTCTATTACAAGTTCTTTTAAAGGAAAAAAAAAAAAACCACAAAATCAGGGAGGGGGTAGTACAGAATCAAAGGGAAAGTCCAAAAATCATTTGTCAACTATTTTGACTAGTTCATACAATGGTCAGCTAACTCTACTTGATCACTGTTATGGCGATTACAAGGAGGAACACCTGCAGGCCGTCTCACCCCAGTTCCAGGGTCCGGGTCTATTGGAGAAAGACTACAATGGGGATGGAAAGACTCAAAGCTCCCGTGCACGCGTGGTTGGTTACCAGGGTCCTGGTTCCCAGGAAGGGGGGTTCAGTAGTGCTAAGGTGCCTCAAAGTCTTTCACCATGTGTGTATCTGTATGAGTCTGTGTGTGTGTGTGTGTGTGTGTGTGTGTGTGTGTGTGTGTGTGAGAGAGAGAGAGAGAGAGAGAGAGAGAGAGAGAGAGAGAGAGAGAGAGAGAGAGAGAGAGAAGCTGGACAGTAAAGGACCCCCACCACAGTAGCTGATCACTACTTACTATGCCACAAGGCCTGGGTGTCTGCACTCACTCCCAGGCTGGTTGAGACTCTTGGCAGAGTTCAGGAGTCCCTATTATATAAACCTGAGGTCTGGGCTCTCTTTTCTTGTTTGTTTCCTTCTTGGGAATGAAATCTTTCTGAGTTGATTTTCTGTTTTGTAACAGAACAAATGCTCCTTATGATTTAGCCCTATCCAGATGATCTCCCCATTCTAAGATCTGCTGTGTCACATAACACGATCTAATTGCCAGAGGGAAGATAGATCATTCTTAGGATCCCAGGGTTTAACAAGGGTACTGTACATGGTACACCAGAAAGAGGGCAATTGTGTGTGTTACTAAAATTCTATTATAGTGTCTGCTTATTATGATTTAGTTGTCTGGGTTATTTGTTTGTTTCTTCAAGGTGACAGAAGAGAATGGCGAGCAAATGCCTTGTTACTTTGTCAGGGTAAATCTACAAGAAGTTGGAGGGGTTGAAACTAAGAACTGGACCGTCCCAAGAAGGCTCAGTGAGTTTCAGAATTTACATCGGAAACTTAGTGAGGTACGACTACTCGTGAATTCGGACTCATGATCACAGGACATAGAATTTCCGAGTATGAAGACATTCAAGAGTTCACACCATTCATAGAGGAAAAGAGATTGCTCTTTCTGCTTGTTGTTGCCAGTGCATAGTGTTTTCAGCCTGACATTTGGAAATGACTCATAGATCAAACAATCTAGTCTACTCCAGATCCTTCAGGGCAGATGGTTGTCTGATTTTCATTATAAATCGCTGAAGAGCCCCAAAGATGTCAGAGACCAGGGATCTAAGACCAGTGGGTTGAAGCTGTGGTCTGTAACCCTTCAGCGGGTCCTGAAATCAGTGGTGTGTTAAGGCACTAGGAAGGCAGAGCATGTAGAATTTCCTTGCGTGTACTCCAGGGGTCTGCAGAGTGGAGTGGATGAAAACACCCAGAGCCAGAGAACACAACCGGCTCCTCAGATCTACATCTCCTGTTTGTGAGGATGAAGGGAGTAGATGCTACTGAGCAGGCAGAAGGATGTGTGGTCCATAGGAAACGCTTCTGTGATTCTGTTGCTGTCAGTAATGAGCGCTGTTTCACTTTGATTTACATATATATATATATGATATATATGTAGATGCAGATATTATAAATGTGTATCATGCTTATAGGATAGCATAGCCATCTAGTGAGTTCCTGGATTTGCTGGTCAAGGGAACTGACTCCATTGCTTACTTGATTCCAGGTGTGTGCAGAGTGGCCAAGCCAGAGTCAGAATAAGTTTGTTCTTCCTGCTTTTCCTCTAGAGGTGATTTCACTTTCTACCGAAGACAAGTTCCTCTTATCATAGCAATGAAAACCTCTGCAGTCATTTCACTTTGAATTCTAGGCCGTTTTTCTCTTGCCGAGAATGAACCAACACTGGAGAAGCCCTCCTTACTCTTTTGCCAACGAAAGACATGTTTCCTTTAGCATTGTCTCCCAGGTCATTTCTAACACTTTTTCTTTAGATGTAAGAATTGTTTATTTTATTTGTTATTCTCCTCTCACATAGTGCATCTCAACTATGGTTTCCCCTCCCTCTTCTCCCAACCTGACTCTTCCATATCCCATCTCCCCCACATCCACAACTCCTCTCTTCCCTTTAGAAAAGAACAGACCTCCCAGGGATATCAACCAAACATGGCATAGCAAGTTATAATAAAGCTAGGTACATCCCTTCTATTAAGACTGGACAAGGCAACCCAGTAGGAGAAAAAGGATCCCCCAAATAGACAAAAGAGTCAGAGACAGTCCCCACACCCGCTGTTAGGAGTCCTACAGGAACACCAAGCTACACAATCATAACATGCAGAGGTCAGACTCATAGAGACTCCCTGATTGTCAGTTGAGTTTCTGTGAGCCTCTATGACCCCTGGTTAGTTGACTCTGTCGGCTGTTTTTATTGTGGGGTCTAGACCTCCTTGACTCCTCCAATTCTTCCTCATTTTCTTCTGCAGGATTCCCCAAGCTCTGCCTTATGTTTGGCTGTGGGTCTCTGCATCTGCTCCCGTCAGATGCTGGATGAAGCTCATGATGATTATCCTAGGCTCCATTCTATGAGTTTAGCAGGGTGTCATTAGGAATCAGATTTCTAACCCTCTTAATGAGGACTTTATGAATAACAACTCGTCAAGTGCTTTTAAAAAATGGCAGCCAAACTGGGCGTCATAAATGCTGCAGCACTTCTCACTTTGACTGCAGTTACTCTATGACTATGGAAAACAAAACATTTATCCCAATGTAAGAATAAATTTCTCCAGTAGTTACTGGGTAAAGCTAGCACTGTGGAGACTTGCGCTGCTTTCCGTGGGACAAGCCACGGAAAAGTAAAGCTAAGTGTCAGCTTAGTCTGTTAGCAAAGACAAAAGAGGAAAATAAATTTTGCCATAAAATGTACTTGCAAAATAAATGTTCTTAAAACTTAAAATGGTAATTATACCAAAGCATTATGCTATTTGAATGAAACTGTATAAAATCCATGTGTGGTTTTGTGACTGTCGTTCCCCATCTGGACCGATGGTTGGACACCTTATTCCCTTTCCACTTGCCCTGGGTGCCCTGTTGTGAGGACCCGCTTGTCTGACATATGTAAGCAGTAGAAGTATATTTCCAATCTCACTGCCCGTTTGCTTCTCTAAAACTTCAGAGAGCTGCTGCAAGGATAAAATAACGCATATCATCTATCGAGCACTGCTCTGATAGAATGTGGAGGCCTGTTGTTATTATTATTACTAATATATTTAGTCAGTGGTTTCCTTTGAAAAGCTACAACCTATGTTTTGTTTCCTTTTTATCCCCCCTCCCCCCGAAGAAGTTAGAAACACATCTTCCAGTAGAAAAGCTTGTGTTCTGGGCTTCCTGTCCCTCCAGGGTCTCTGAGCCTGATTACAGTGTGTGCATTTTAGCTGAGTGTGGTGGTGCATGCCAGTGATCCCAGCATTAGGCATACTGAGAAAGGAAAATCACAAGCCCCAGATCAACCAGACTATGCTGTGAGAGTCTGTCTCCAGAGGTGGGGAGAAGGGCAGAGGAATAGATGTAAGAGGGGGCTACTTGGTTTGTTCTAACTATAACTATAAACTCTCTTAAGATGAAAACGTAATTTCAAAAGAGTAACATTTAATCTTTTCCACCTACAGTGTGTCCCTTCTTTAAAAAAAGTCCAGTTGCCTTCTCTCAGTAAGCTGCCTTTCAAATCCATAGATCACAAGTTTCTGGAAAAGTCAAAGAATCAGTTGAATAAGTTTTTACAGGTAAGCACGTGGGGGATTTGGGGTGCTAAGGGTGAGACTGTCTGTCTGTCGTAGACTGTCACCGCCCCAGGAACGTGCAGTTTGCCGCTTGTTTCCTCTAGCCACCCCCAGTTTGTATTACCAGCACCACACAGGTGTCCCCCATCTCCTCACCTTCCCCAAAGATCACTCTCCCACTCATATCCTTCAGGGCAATGGCTTCCTGTGGCTTGTTTCCTTTAGACCTGCTCTCTTAGGACACTAGGGACAGAACATTTTTGTTGTTGTGTTGCTGATCTGTGCTGTAACCACGTTAGCTCACACAGAAACTTGATTTATGGCAAGGTGTGTTGGTGAACACATTTAATCCCAGCACATGGGAGATGGAGGCCTTGTCTGGTCTATATAGTGAGTTCCAGGCCAGCCAGGGCTACATAGTGAGACTTTGTCTCAAAAAGAAAAAGAAAGAAAGAAACAAACAACCCAAACCCTTTGGTTTATGTTCTGTTCTTTCTCCTAGGCCAGATAAGTGTGGATAACTCCAGGGCTTCAGCGCTAAGGACCAGTGTAAACAGTTACATAACTGTATAAACAGTCACGCTTTTGAAAGAGGTGACACATCTCTTGCTGGGCAAGGGCACCATATCTGAACACAGCCAGTAAAGGGTCCTTTGTGGTAGGCACATGTAATATGCAAATTTTAAATAGGTTAAATGCAGACGAGTAAATTTGTCTTTGAAAAGCAGTAGCCCTGGAGATCTTGAGTGGTGTGCAAAATAAAAATTTTATGGCTTCAAGCAGCACCGAGCAACCTTTGCATACTATGTCCACTGGCTAAGGTTTTCAGCACCGCGTCTTTTGCAGTTAAGACCTCTGACAGTATTCTTACGTAGTTTATTTCTGAGATAAGAATTATTGTGTAGAATTATGGTGAAAGTGAGTCCATAACATAGTTCATTCTGCCTGCCTTGCCTGGCTGTAGCTCGCAGCAGCCCAGATAGTTTTCTATGTAGCAGTAATTAGTTCTCCTCTTCCACAGAACCTGCTCTCGGATGACAGACTGTGTCAGAGCGAAGCACTTTATGCCTTCTTGAGCCCTTCTCCTGACTACCTCAAGGTCATTGACGTGCAGGGGAAAAAGAACTCCTTTTCCTTATCTTCCTTTCTGGAGAAACTTCCTCGAGACTTCTTCTCCCATCAGGAGGTGAGCCGGTCAAAGGTGGTCCCACTTAAGTGTATTCTAGGAGATAGTTCTTGAATGCTGTTTGAAGGAAGAGCGGTTTCTTGAAGGCAAAAGTTTTCAATGATCGCTTTCACATCTGGGAGTTAATCACTTGAAGAATTACAAAATAGAAACAGGAAGATAAATAGCTAGGTGGGTAAGCGTACTGTAGACAGGAAGTGTTGTGGCTGCCGGTGCCTCGGATGGTGACCAGAGTAAAACATCAAAGGAGGAGGTTGGTGTGGGTCTGAGGTCTCAGGTGTGTCTGGGATAGTGGGCAGATTGTCACACTAGATTGGCAGGTGTCTGTAATATGCGGATGGAAGATGAGGCAAAGGGGTCATGGCAGGTTAGGGGGCCAAAGCTTCCCTCTTGGGTATGAAGAACCATGGAGCATGTTGAATCAGGAAGAACCTGGCAGCAGGGTGTATGATAGAGCAGTCACCAGAGAGACAGCAGACGTGTTCAGTTTCACAGTCTGAACCTCAGGGTTAAGGCATGTTTGGACCACCTGTTTGGGGCTCTCTAGCCTCAAACTTGGCTGCTTCTTAGTCTATTGCTAGATGGCACAGACTCTTTGTCAGGATGGTTTATTGAGGTGGCACAGGGAGACTATGAACAAAAGTGTGGTGCTTTATTTATTGCACTCCGAGTTGGGAAAGAAATGCCCACATCTCTCTTCAGTCTGAGTGAACCCCCTGCCTCTGGAGCTCCTCTACCACCTCTCTTCTCTGTGTCTGTTTAGACCTGGCTAACTCTCCTCCATTACCCCATTTTAGGATACACAGTGACTTGGTGACTGTGAAATTGCTCTCTAACCGTGAGTGTTATGGCTGTTCCTCAGTGTTCACCTTCTCAGCCTCTTTGAAACATTTCATGTTCTTGGACCAGTGTGAAGCCAGGAAGCTTTAGAGAACTCCATGTGCTTCCAAGGAGCTGTCTGACTGCTCACCTGATAACACCCAAAGACCTATCATTAGTCTGGTAGCCGGTTCTACAAGCTCAGCTTTCTTTTTTTCTTTCTTAAATTTTATTAAAACTTATTCATATATTTCTATCATATTTTTCTCCCTCCCCAACTCCTTCTATATCCTTTCCACCTCCCTACCCACCCAACATCATGTTCCTCCCTTTCCAAAGCAACAACAAACCAACAAAAATCCCAGCTCCCTGAGCCTTAAGGAAAGAGATTTGATGAAGACATCCCATTTAGGACTGAGTGTTGCAATGTGTTTTACTCTCTGCACATTGTTCAGTTTTGGGTCTCTGGGTTAATTACCATCACTGCAAGAAGGAACTTCTCTGATGAGGGGAGAGTAATGCACAGATCTGCCATCAGTAGTCATTGAATTGCTGTATTCGTTTAGCTAAGTAACAGTAGTAGGTTTTCCCCATAGGCCCATCCTCTGTGTACTCTCATTTATTTTGGCCTATTTAGCGGTGTCAGATATGGGTTCCATTTCATGTAGTGGGCCTTAAATCCAGTTAACCAAAAGAAAAAGAAAAAGGTTGGTTACTCCCATAACGCTTACGACACTACTGTACCGATATGTCATTCAGGCCGGTTCCTGTTGTAGACCTCAGGGTTTGTAGCTGGGTGATATTGATAACTACTTTTCTTGTCTGGTCTCATTCAGAGTATCTTCCAGCACAATGAATATTAGTCAGTGGTGGTGAAGCTTCTAGTTAGAAACCAGGTAACTTCTCTGTGTTCAATGACATAAGCAGGAGTTGTTTTCAGCCATAGGGCCTACCATCAGGTTGTGGTGAGTAACCAATAGCCTTGACAATACCATGTGGTGTATGGGTGATCCATGGGACAAGATGTAATCATTCTTGATACTGGAGGCTTTGCTTTCACCTTTGGTTTCTTTGTGGACATTAAAATAACCATCTTTAGCTGTCTTCACTGCCTAGGATTTGGGCAGCACTTCATCTCTTACAAAAACTGCCATTCCTGTGTATGTCAGTCTCTGCCGACCACTGTGGGCCACTAAGATTCTGGACCTTACTGCACTCATGTGCACCGGCTTGGTGCCTGGCGTCTAATGTGTGGACTGACATATGCTGGCGTGTAAATCAGGAAATGAGACTATCTAAAGTATACAGTAGATGCTTGAAGCAGAACTTTAAAAATACCTCACTTACCTTAAAATGCTTATATTTTTAAGAGCAGTGAACTTTAAAAACCATTTTAGTTAAAAGTCTTTCAAAGTGGAAAAAATAAAACCTCATCCTCTGCTGGGCGGTGGTGGTGCACGCCTTTAATCCCAGCACTCGGGAGGCAGAGGCAGGCGGATCTCTGTTCGAGGCCAGCCTGGTATACAAGAGCTAGTTCCAGGACAGGAGCCAAAAAGCTACGGAGAAACCCTGTCTCAAAAAATCAAAAAACAAAACAAAACAAAACCTCATCCTCTTTAGAAAACTGTATTACTAATTCCCTGGTTATTTAAAGAGTGAACCACCCCCCCACCCCCACCCCCAGTTTGCTTATTTTAAGCTTTGATTCTGGCTATAGAGTCAGGCTATTCCCTGAGGGTAGAAGCAGTTTATCCTCCAACCTGAACATGGATAGATTTAGAAGTTTAAAAGTCAAGCAACAGGAAAAGGCTAGAATGAAGTGGAGTCTGTACTTGACAGAGGAAGTCATCTCTGTATGGTGTACTGAGTTCTTGGGTAACCTGCCGCTGCCTTCGGTGTTGTTATACCCCAGGAGGAGATGGAAGAAGACAGTGACCTGTCAGATTATGGGGACGATGTGGATGGGAAGAAGGAGGCCTTGGCTGAGCCGTGCTTCATGCTGATCGGGGAGATTTTTGAACTCCGAGGAAGTAAGTTTCTTTGCTGGTTAGAGATACGGTTACCATCCCTCTCCTCCTGGCATGGATTCCATGTGTTCATCCACCCGGCAAGTGTTCTAATGTGACAGCCGCTTTAGAGACAATGCAGGGTTGTACTTCATGCTTGGTGCTGAAGGCACACCCTTAGGACAGAGAATTTCTGTCTTCCTCAAACCTGGGTTCCTGGTTTACTCAGCATTGTGCGCCTCTGAATTTAAAAAGAGAGAATGCTTTGAACTCTTTTCATGTGACTCAGTGTAGCTTCATTGTCTCATCACCAAAAGTTATTTTAAAAAATCACTTGCATAGCCTATTATTAAAGGTGCAGTTTTGATGCCAGGGTGGTATTGTAGATATATATATATGTACACATATATAATATTCATATTTGATATATATGCTTAATATATGAAGGTTCATTGTAGATTAATTTCAATAACTGAAATTAAAGCTAAAATAAACTTTAGAAATTCTCATGATAAAATAACATCCAAATATTAAACTCTTTCAGATGAAAAATTTGCAGCCTTGTCGCATTTTATATTATTTTAAGATAGTCGCTGATTTTTAACATGATTCAGTATATTCAGAAAACAATAGTATTCCACTCAGTCTTTCTTTTCTTTAATGGAGTCTTACCCACAAATCTATGTGTCTTCCTACTTCCCACAGAGGTGGGAGCAGTGAGCATGCAGCGTTCTATCTGGTTGCATCGGTGTGTTCTTCTCCAGAAACTCAGAGACAAAAGCACACCGTGAATGTGTCAGAGCCGGTCACAGCCTTAGCAGGCTCTAAATGCTGGCATTTTAGCATGCTCATCCTCAGTCGAATGGGTGTTTGGCTTTGTCAGTGACATTTCTGAGAGGAATAAATAGAACGGCCTTGATTCTGAGATGCGATGCGTTTGCCTTCAGCAGACTCCTCAGGCGGCTGCAGCTGTCTCTGCTTTAAACAAACAAGGCTTTAAAAGGAGGCAAGGGCCCTTTGGGCAGGTGGGAGCTGGGGAACCAAGAGAGAACCGGAAAAGGAGTAGAGTGAGGAGATACCAGTGATGGCACAGAACTGGGCCAAACGTTTTGGTTCCTGTTTATGTTCAGAATACAGAAGGACCTAGTAAGGCATATTTTTATTTTAAAACCCTCAACTGTCAGGCATCCTTCCTAGAGTTCCATCTGTGATTAGACCGCTGGCTATGAACTACCTCTCTCCTGACCTAGAAAGGCCAAGCAAAGTTATCATCACGAACAGAAATGTTCACTGTAGCCTAAAGGCCAGCCTAAAATAAACACATACTTGGTGCTATTCCAGAAACTTCCACACTGAAGGTCCAGGCATCGCTGAGGCATGGCTCTGAATTCATGGCTTGACTTTTATTGGTGTGTGTGTGTGGGGGGGGGGGGCGGCGCAGATTGTTTTTTAACTAGGCCTTGAGAATCATTCAGAAGTAGTTACCCTGTCGGCTCTCTGTCAATTATTGCTCATGTGTGGTCGCCCTTGAGAAAGCATCTTTGGGAATTTACTCCTCTTAACTTTCACTACTGTATCAGATGGCCTGGACCTTTGGCTCCATTGTTGCCAAGTCTGAATTTTTTACTTCTTCCTGTGCTAGTAGCCAAACATTTCAGGGGCTAGAGATGAAAATACAAATTTAGAAAATTAGTTTGTATTCAAATTTATGAAGATAAAAGTATACCATTTTTTGCCTTTTGTTTACATTGATATTCTACACCTATGAAATGTCTCTCTCTGTGGTAGTAATAAAAGTTGTGATGGGCAGAAGCCCTCGTGCACAGAAAACACCTTTAGGGATGGAGGAATACAAGCTCCCTTCATTCTCATCCTCTTCCAGTTGAGGAGCCTGACGTATGCCCAGCTGCTCTGGAAAGAGTTGCAGGAAAAGAATTCCCATATTATTCAGGACTGTGGTCTTCCCTGTTTTTTTTTTTTTTTTTTTTTTTTTTTGCCCCCCACACATAAGATATAAAAGTACAATGTTGAACAGACTCGAGAACTCAGGGGGACGTTAGACCCATCGTTTCACTCATAGCTGGTCATGTCTGTCAGCATTTGCATACAGACATTTCTCATTGAGAACTGTTAGAAAACTGGAAGCAGAAGCCAAGCAGAAGTCTACAACAGTAACTGCACTGTCTGCAGTGGGGGCCGGGCATGCCATCAGCAGCCCCGGGATATAGCTGGAATTCTTTTCTTTGTTCTGTCTGGTCCTGCTGGACTGGTTTCTCTCCCACCTGTGGTCCCTGCAGCCACATATGAAATAATCATTCAGAGGCGTAATATTAATTATAATTGTTTGGCTGTAGACTCAGGCTCCTTACTGGTTAACTCTACATATATATTAACCCATTTCTAATAATCTGTGCCTCACCACGTGCCCCGTGGCTTACTGGCATCTTACCTCTCCTGTGACTGCTGGTGTCTCCCCAACTCTGACTTCTTTCTCCCTGTCTCTGCTTGGATTTCCCACCTAGCCTATTCTGCCTTGCAATAGGCCAGATCAGTTTCTTTATTAACCAATGGTGATACAAAATATTCACAGCATACAGAGGGGCATCCCACATCACAGGGCATAGAAAGTAAAGTATTATTTCAGCTCTTTAGTGGGCAGAATAAAAGAAAAAAGAGGGGGAGATCCTCCTAAATTTCACTTCTCCATTTGCCTATTGAAAAACGAAAGCTTAGTCAAGAGTTTCCTGAGCAGGGCTTTGCTAACTCATACCCCGTCTCCAGGTGAGCAGGCCTTTGCTAGCTCATACCCAGTCTCCAGAAGTGGAGCCAGTGGTTGATGCTGAGATTCAGACAGAATCAAATGGCAAGACTGTATGCTTCGTTCAGCTGTAAAATTGTGATGCTTGTAATATCCTGTGGTAAATATTTTCTTCTGGTTTATTTTTTAGTGTTTAAATGGGTGCGAAGAACATTAATTGCTCTCGTTCAGGTCACTTTTGGAAGAACCATCAACAAGTGAGTTATACAGAATTAATGTTTGAATCCATGTGTTGCTACCCTTTGTCTGAATGTTGATTTTTTTCCTTTTTTATTTTTTTTATACATTTTCTATTGATATTTATTGAGCTCTACACTTTTCTCTGCTCCCCTCCCTGCCTCTCCTATCCCCTTCAATCCTCCCCCAAGGTCCCCATGTTCCCAATCTACTTAGGAGATCTTGTCTTTTTCTACTTTCTACGTCCCATGTAGATTAGATCTGTGTAAGTCTCTCTTAGTGCCCGCACTGTTTAAGTTCTCTGGGATTGTGGTTTGTAGGCTGGCTTTCTTTGCTTTCTGTTTAAAAACCACCTATGAGTGAGTACATGTGATAATTGTCTTTCTGTGTCTGGGTTACCTCACTCAAAATAATTGAATTATTTTTTAACAGAAAGTCTTCTTCTTTTGTGTTTGTTTCTGACATGATTCTGAGGCTGCGTGAGGAAGCAGAGTTCTGAATTTCTCTTGCAGCACGCATGGTAATTAGATGACAAAAACTGTGCTAGCTCCAGCGTGCTGGCCAGTGAGGGTCAGAAGGCTGCTCTGGAGAAGTTCCATTTGGATCACGGAGAGCCTTGGTATTCTGTTGTCATCTCACATAATGGGGCTCAGGCTATGATTTGGCCGCCATGAAAGTAAGATACTCTCCAGAGGGCGAGAAGAGAAATACAAAGCATACATTCACTTTTAGAGTTGAAGTCGTGTTAAAGCGTTAATTCTTCTTTACATGTGGGCGTCCATGGTGGAGGCGGTGTCTGTCACACACTAATACCACACGCTCCTTTTAGATCCTCGCCTGCTTTGCAATATCCACTTGCAGAAAAGCATTTGTCCATGTAATCGTCTACGGGGTGTTTTCAAGTTGTTTACAGAAGTGTTCCCTGTTTGGCATTTGTTCATGAAGGCTCTGGGTCTGCTGTGAGAACTCAGTCAGTCAGCATTACTTGCTAAGAAGCTGCAAGAACGTGCCATCAGCAGCAGTCAGGGCACACAGTGCAGGCGGTCTTTATCAGAGGTGATCTAATGCTTTAGCTTCTTCTCATCGTGAAGAGACAGAACCGAGAGCTGGCGTGACTTTCCCCATGTCACCAGTATACTGTTCATACAGTAGACTAACCTGGCTTCCAGGCTGTGACTCCTGTTTCACATTAGCCCTGTGCCTGGAATTTACAACTGCCATTGTCAGCTTCTTCTAAATAACCATGCAAAATACAGATCTCCAAGAGATTAGCATTAGGATTTTCTGCAGAACAGAAATGTGAGTGGATGTCTAAGAATTTTAAAAATAAATCACTGTTTTTGGTATTGTAAAATAAGTTTTGAGATGAAAATATTGTTTTTCCAAGTGAATAACTTACTGTTGAACATTGGTGAGATGTTAATGTGATAGTTTTATTATGTAAATTCATACAGTTTTATAGGAAATTCTATAAATGTATTTTAATACATATTAATATAATACTGAAATGTATTGATTTATACATAGAATGTGCTTTCTTGGTGGTCACAACAAATACTTCTGTTTTATTTCTAGAATTAAAAAAAACATAGTTTAAGTCGTCCATCAGAGGCTTATATAGTTAAGTTAGTAACATTTAATCAGAGAAAGAGCCCATATAACGTATTGTTTATGTCTTGGGAAAACTTCATTAGCACTGAGAGGCCGTAGAGAAATTTCCAGGTGCCTTCTTTTCCCTCATACTTGAGCTCACTCATGTGTTTCCTTGTACTTGCCGTGTTCCTCTGTGACTTTGGCGCCAGCTCATACAGTGGGCAGATGTGCTTGTGCGTGATGCATAGTCAAGCAGTGTTCTTGTTGCCTGAGAGCCTCTTGGAGGGAACTTCCAGCTGTCATCCACAGGGTTTGCTAGCAGGCCGGGAATTGTGGAGCACCTGATATTTTTCCTTCTGCAGATGACACATGATAACATTAAGCAGCAGTGTTTGTCGGCATCTTGTCTGGAAGCAACCATGGTCTCATACACTTGGTTTGCTTCAAAAGCTTTCGGCTGATAGAAAATGTTGAGGTCCTGTTGTTTCCTAAGTTTCTTCATGGAGCGCCAGTGATTAACCGAGAGCAAAACTGCAGAAATCCAATGTGTTGCTGATGGCCCAGAGAACTTCCTTAGGCAGGCAGTGGGGCAGGTTGGCAGTGACTTTTTTCGTAAATAGATAAATTATTTGTCTAGATTTGAATCGCACAGTATTTGGTCATGTTTGATTTTTATTTTAACATTGCAGCTTGACACAGAGTTTAATCATTTCCAACATTAACCGATTACTGTGTATGAAGTGTTGGGCTTGGAACATCCATTTGGAGATCTCCTGAAACCCTTTCTTACTCTTAGAAATCTAACTGAGACTTCAGGGTCTTACAGCGCTTTCTGATTACTGTTCATTTATTCATGGGCTTGATCTCAGGGGCTTCTGGGCCGGGGAGTCTAGGGTGCTCCTTTCCCTTTCCATGTCCCCCTCTTTCAGCTGAGTCCGGCTCTTTTTTAATTTCCATGGGAATGGTTAAAGTTGAACCAATAGGATTGTGTAGAGAGAACCATGTAGAGATCATTTCTGCATAACTGGGCAGGCTGAGTATCCCAACCCAGGCTTCATCCCCCTGACCCTTTGGAGTTGACGCGGTATTGTTGTGTCTTTGCTCCTAGCCAGTGGGCACTAGGTGCTTTCTCTGGGCCAGGGTATTTTCCCAGGACTCTCTTCTATGCTCACTCAAAGGGGCCAGTATGAAGTATGGTTCTCTTCCAGGACTTGAGGTGCCCAAGGGGTGTTTCCCAAACCACTTCTCACCAGGCTGAGGAAGTGGGCTTGTGTTTCTGGTTTATAAGCTTCCCGGAGAAGTGATCAATGTATGGAAGTGGATTTGGATGCATCTCAGTCTGTTCTTGTCTATCCTGATGGGAAGGCAAACATTTGGAAAAGTGGGTGCCATTGAAAAATGTAGACCCCATATTGTGTGTATATGAAATTCTCAAACAATAAAGAAAGAAAACAAAACAGAAAAATATGTGAACATGTGAACCCCAGGAATGATTTGGTCATCCAGTATTGCCAAAGTGAACAATAGCGTTCATAGCCAAGGTTTAAAAGTAATTAGTTTATTCGTCAAACTTTTAGATCCTAACCTACCCATCGACGAATGCCTTCTGAGAATAGAGTATACCGTTTTTCAAAACTTCATTCAAGCAATATTTTTTTCTTTTAAAAGACAAATCCGGGATACAGTGAACTGGATATTCAGTGAGCAAATGTTGGTTTACTACATCAATACCTTCCGGGATGCTTTTTGGCCCAATGGAGTATTGGCGCCGCCAACTAGAATCAGAAGTGAAGCACAAAGTCAGGAGACGAAACAAAGAGCACAGCAGAAGCTGCTCGAGAACATTCCAGGTGAGGCCTTGGCGAGAGAGAAGAACATGAGCACTTCGGGCCCATGCCCTGTGCCTCCCTGGAGGCCGCTTCCCACCCTCTGCTGAGAAGACACTGAAGAACACATTTAATGCTTAAAGTTTACCATGAAACTTTGGAAATGTGCTTAAAACACATCTATTTTAATTATTAAAGAATAGCAAATGCTAAAATTGTAGCCTTCATAAATGCCCATTTTGAATGCCTGAGAGACATGCCTTTGTGTGTCTGGGGAGATTATCTGGCTTAGGTTAATCCAGGTAGGAAACCTACCTTATGCATAAGTGGTCCTCTCCCCTGGGGTGAGGTCCGGTCTGAATCTGAAGGGGAAAGTGACCTGAGCACCTGCATCCATCCCCTGCTCTCCATGCTGGACTGCACCTCAAAGTGTGAGCCAAAATAAGCCCCTTATCTCTCTGTGGCTTTGTCAAGAGTATTTTATCATCAGCAAGAGGGAAAGTAACAAACACACCCAACATGCGCCAGGCCCTGAGTTCATCCCTCAGCAGTGCACTAAAACGTACAAAACTTTCTTTTCCCAGATACACTTCAGAGCCTTGTTGGACAGCAAAACGCCCGCCATGGTATCATAAAAATATTCAAAGCACTGCAAGAAACGAGAGCCAATAAGCACCTGTTGTATGTGAGTAAGCCAGCCCCAGGGGACTTCCGTTTTTGGATTTTATGTTCCTGTTAGCAAATTAGGATAACTCGTAATCCTTCATATTCTCAATACGTTTATGACTTATAACTCGGAGCCTGTTTTTTTCTGCTTCATTTTTGCCTCTCCTCCCATTTGAGGAAGAAGCATAAAGGGGACATAACATCCTCTTCACACACGCTGAATTCTCTGTGACTTCTGATTCAGTGTCTCTGCATGACTTAAAGTTTTTGTTATTTTGGCAAAGGAAACCTTCTCTGATTAGAATTACCAATATCGGGCAGGTGTGGTAGTACATGCCTATAATCCAAGTACTCAGGAGGTAGAGGCCAGTGTGGGCTACATGACAACCCCCCCCCAAAAAAAAAGCTAAACCAGAGGAAAAACACCAATATTAAATGTCACAGACAGTTGGATGTGTCTAATAGACCACTGAAATAAATGGAGTTTCTGTTGTCTGAACTCTTTTGAGAGCCCCTCGTTTACTGAGAATAATCTTAGAGCACAGATTTTGAGTAAACCCTCACCCGGCCCCTTCTCTGCTTTTCCTCCGCGGGACAGGTCCTGATGGAGCTGCTGCTGGCCGAGCTGTGTCCTGAGCTGAGAACACACTTGGATCAATTCAAAGCTGGTCAAGTCTGAGATCGCACAAACCAACCACCAGAGAAATGTCTGTGTAATAATAGACATGAAACATTTTCCTCTTTTCCACAGAGGGCCCGACAAGAACCACACTGACTTTTATTTTCGTGCCTCCCTCTAGTTTTATGTGACAGAAGCGGAATCGGAGGGAGCCTGACCGATGCTGTGGTAGGCAGTAGAAAAGCAAACTGATGCTTACTGGTTTTTACTGAAATGATATAAATACTCTAAAGCTCAATTTGTTGATTGAAATACAAATGTTAATATGTGATAAGAACATAGGAAATATTTTAAATATTTATGAGAACAGTTTTGCTGTTAAATGACAAACTCTGAATACTGTACAGTTAATCTCCTCGCTGAGAACTCTGAACATTCCTGTTTCTCGTGTATTGAAGAATAGTGCGATGCTCGGTGTAAAGTGTTTGTGAAAATTCTATTGTCTTTATTTTTACCAAAGATTTCCCATAGTTTGAAGCATTTGAAGCAATAAAATTTAAAAATGAACCACAGTGCTGGAAGGCGTTGAGCTTGTGTCAGAGAAGGAGCAAGAGCGTGGACACTGGTGCATCTAAGGTGGCTCTGTCGGGAGCCTTTCCTTAGAAAGCATTGCCCTCTGAGAACTTCTGCAAGACAGTGCCAAGTGCGCTGCCTGAGTGTGGTGCACAAAAGAGGCCAAATTGGTGGGGAGATGAGAAGTGAGCTGAACTGGGGAAATATTAGCTCGAAGACAGGGAAGCAGAAGAGGGAAGTGGCCTAAATCTTGTGCACTCCCTGGCCATTGGGTGAGGCCCAGGGTCTGGATTGTGTCCTTGTTGTCAGTGGGACCATGGACGCTGACTCGGTATTCCTGGGCTTTTCCATTATTTGTCACTTTGTCACTGTGTTAGGCAGTAGCAGCATCATGCGCTATCCTTCCTCTGGTTTCTAGAGATACTGAAAACAGGGCAAAGCTGCAGTCTGAACAAAAGAAGAAATATATTCAAGTCATATAGGTTTATCGTACTAATGGCTCGTAATGAACAAGTTCTTGGTGAGACACGGGTCTGAAAGACGGATGATTGAACAGCACAAGTCTCATTGTCTCGTAGTTACAGATCTCCAGCCCTTGGTTCCGACTAAAATGTGAGACTTCAGTCAAAACTGAGGTTGGCTAGTTTTTTAATTTCTTTTTTGTAATTGATTTTATTGAGCTATATATTTTTCTCTGTTCTCCTCCCTTCCTTTCCCCTCTCCCATGGTCCCCCAAGCTCCCAATTTACTGAGGAGAACTTGTCTTTTTCTACTTCCCATGTCAATTAGATCCTTGTATGTCTCTTAGGATCCTTATTGTTGTCAAGGTTCTCTGGGATTGTGAATTGCAGGCTGGTTTTTTTTTTTTTGCTTTATGTTTAAAAACCACGTATGAGTGAGTACATATGATAATTGTCTTTCTGGGTCTGGGTTACCTCACTCAATATGATGTTTTCTAGCTTCATCCATTTGCCTGAAAATTTCAAGATGTCATTATTCTTTTCTGCTGTGTAGTACTCCATTGTGTAAATGTACCACATTTTCCTTATCCATTCTTCGGTCGAGGGACATTTAGGTTGTTTCCAGGTTCTGGCTGTGACAAACAAAGCTGCTATGAACATAGCTGAGCACATGTCCTTGTGCACGGGATAGGACGAAGAGGAAGACCCCCAAACATTAGACAGACAAGATAAAGGAAGTCTGTGGGACCTTGGGTGTGACAATACCACAGCATCTAGGACTGCCCAGGATAGGAACAATTGGAGAACCGCCATAAACGGGCTGCCCGTGCATGCTCAAGCGTTGCCAGGGCATAGATGAATGACACGATGTGATGACCGCAGAGGGAAAGGCCTCCTTTCCAGGGTTGGTTTAAGTCTGTAACTTGCGTATAGGATGCAGAAGTGAATAACTATTTCTTCTCTTTATATAAAAACAAAGTTCAATTCATGTACTTGAGTGCAGAACCAAGGCCAGGCTCTCTGTTCTACAGACGCTCTAGCAGATACTATCACATAGAAATTCCATTTTCTCACCACTAACAGATTTGTTTTTATTTATCCGCCATTGTAGATGACATTGTGTGGCTCAGTGGTTAAGAGCAGCAGCTGAACTTCCAGAGGACCCCAGTTCGATTCCTAGCACCCACATGGGGTTACAACCATCCATACCTCCAGCTCTAGAGGATCTGTCACCCTCTTGTGTGTGTGTGTGTGTGTGTGTGTGTGTGTGTGTGGTGTACAGACAAGTAGGCAGAACACCCATACAAATAAAATAAATTTTAATTTTTCAAAAGAAAGTGACATTGAAATTTCTAAAAGTCATACCAGTTAATATACTGCCAAAAGGCAGGCATTAAGGTATCTTTAAGACATATTGTTTTTAATACAATTTCACAGACATAGCACAGTTGGGAGCAGTGAGACCCCAGATCCTGAATTTCTTGTAAACAACTTGTTTTCCCCCTGATCTGAGTGCCTACAGCTGCTCTGAGCACAAGACCTTCAGGAGTTCCTGATGGCAGGAGAGTGGTTTCTGGTGGGTTTGGTTGGGGCGTGGCTATCTCTATATAATCTGCCCCTGAACACAATAAAGGAGCATTCTTGGGGAATTGAAGGATGAACCGTGTCGCTGTCTCTCTGTCTGTGTGTGTCTGTGTATTTTAACCTCCAGCCCCCTTGACCAAAGCTTGCAAACTGGGTGCCAGCACACAGCGCGCAGACACGGGGGCGCGGTGCGTGGTACATCACTACACAATCTAAAGCAGGTGGACCTTGGTTTTCTCTGTGACGTTTTCTTTGGTAGGTTTCACTGACACTAAGACAGTCCTGCTGCTAATTAAAATGTCTTTCTTCTTATCCCTGGCCTACCTCAAGCTCAAAAAAGATCCTCATGCCTCTGCCTCCCAACGGCCACCTAGCCTAATTTAATTTTGACACAATATTTAGACCACCAAAATATATGGAAAAAGTGGGCTAATTTATTTCCTAAGTATTTAGGAATTTCTGCACACTGAGGGAGACAGTCGTTAGAGTGAAGACAGTCTACAAAATGGGAAATAATTACCAACTAGTAGTATCCTTAATATCTATGATATGTAAAAAAAAAACTGCAAAAATTAAACACTAAAAATCAGAATCACCCAACCAAGTAGATGGGCTAAAAGAACTACCACGTTGCCCAGCTATACCACTCCTGGGTGTGTTCCTAAAGGATGTGGGTCAGCACCCTACCAAGATAAGTGTCCACCATCCCCGATTAGATGTCCATTAACAGATGAATGGACAGAGCAAATGTGAAACAATTGTAACGGGATTTGATGCAGCTGTAATGGAAACTGAAACACTTTGTCAGAAAAACCGATGGAACTGGAAGTCGTTGTGTAAAACGAAATAAGACTCTGAAGAGCAAACTGTTGTTTCTCATGTGGAACTGAGATCTGAAAGTCTGTGTGTGTGCGCGCGCGCGCGCGTGTGTAGAGCAATGTTTGTATTTCTCTGTGTGTGTTTATAGCTCATGAAAATAGAGAATCAACAGGAAGAGGAAGGGATCGTAAGAGAGGTGGGAAATAAGCCATAGAAAATATGTAATAAGAAAGGAGAAGGGAGCCAGGTGGTGGTGGCGCAAACCTTTACTCCCAGGAAGCAGAAGCAGGAGGATCTTTGAGAGTTCGAGGCCGGCCTAGTCTACGAAGGCCAGACAAGGCTGTTACATAAACCTGGTCTCTCCTCTCGTCTTCTCTCTCTCTGTCTGTCTCTTTCTCTCTGTCTGTCTCTGTCTGTCTGTCTCTCTCTCTCTCTCTTCTCTCTCTCTCTCTCTCTCTCTCACACACACACACACACACACACACACACACACACACACGAGACTAACTGGGGAAGGAAGAGTTAGCTGTGTGGACTCCAGGGAGGGAGGGCAGTGGGGGAAAAGGAATGAGAACAAAGTATAGCAGCACACTTATGGAATCCATGTCTTTGTGTGCTAACCTAATATAATATAACCTTATCTAGCATTCTCAGACTAGATTACAAAACGGTATTTAGATGTAGTCCTTTGGTTAATGATTTTTATATTTTTTTCATATTTTATCTTGTATAGAAGTGTTTCTAAGATTTAAAATAAATGTAGAAAATGAATACAAATAAAAGCATAATGCTGTAATTCTTATATTTATCGGGGATCATGATGGTTTTTGCTCATTTAATTAAGATCTTTGAGGGAACATTTGGAGGGACATGATGCTAAGTAATTTCTTAAATTCATTTTTTTAAAAAAATTTACAACTTAGCCAGTTATCTGTAAGAATCTTTTAATAAGTTATAAAACACTATACACTTTCTACAAAAAGGGTTTGGAAGTCTAATCTTTAAATTGTTTTTGGCCTTCATTTAATTTTGTGAAAAGTTTCAGATGACTCAATAACATTTTTAAATTATCAGAATTCATAAAATTAAACAAACGCCAAAGAAAATGTAAATAATTAAGCTTTTAAATTACGTTTTTAACTAAGTCGGCAGCACGTGTACTTTGGAAAGCACAAAACTCAATCTTACTAAGTTGTTTCAGACACTGTTTAATAAGGCAAGGGGGCACTTGCTCTTGGCATTATTTCAAACTCAGGGCGGTCCGGGCCACTCTAGGCTAAGAGGTGGCCCTCTGAGGACTCTTTCCAGCAATTCAATTGGTGTCTAAAGTTTGGTTTGTACAAATTCCAGAAGAATGAAGGAGACGTTTCTGTAAAATACCCCAGATCATAGAATGGGGGTGTAGAAAACAACAGCCATAGCTGCTGTGAGCATGTGCACGCTGTTTCCGGTTAGGATGGACGGTCTCTGTTGAAATGCATTGTGGTCTAAATCCTTTGGCAGATAAGCAGGCAGTGAAGCTCATCTGCCAGCGCAGGGTTCAGACGGCAAGCCTTCAAAGTGGAGAGAGAAGAGAGTCGGGTATCTGACAAACTCTCACTGCTTGGTACTTCGCTTTAAAAATACACACATACACACACACACAATTTTAAAATTCAGACTAAAGAATTATTAAAACAAGAGAAATAGCAATCACTTTTGGTCTCAAGCTGTTATATATGTGAACAACAGAATCTATAATAAGTCAATTTTAAAACAGTCTTATTATGCCTACATAGGGATAGGGTGCGTGATTCTAGAAGGTCAAGTGTTTGGCAGGAACATCAGAGATTATCTGCTACATGCACCATTTGGAGCAGCAATTGTCCCTTCAGTGCTGAGGACATTGGTCTTACACTATTTGCTTAGCTTCTTACTCTTGACCAGAATTTATCTTCTAAGGAAAAAAAAACCTCTGTATTTGTTTCTGAGACAATGAAGCCAAAAGATTCTTCCTTGCACTGTGCTGAAATTTCCCTCCACATACTTTAGAAACATCGTGGGATCTGTGAGAATGTGCATTGCTTAGAGATACCCAAGTGGCCATGTCTCGAAGAGTGAGCTGCCACCAGACAAGTGTCCCTGGACTGACTGACGTCTGGCCCTCTGCCATCTTACTGCCTTCCTTTGGTGTAGCTCCAAGTCCCCTACCTCCCCGCCACAGTTCCTTTGTGCAGGACACTTGACCACCACTGTCAAGATGCCCTCATGTTTGGCTCTTAATGAAACATAAACCTCAAATGGTGTCACTAGCTTGCTGCCTCTTCGTCAGCACCTCCCATAGTCTCCAGTGGGCTCACTGATACTGTGTCTACCTACGTCTAGGCTGGTGCACAGCAATGGGGTTCTCATCCCCAGCAGGTGGAAAACCATTCTCATGTTGCTGTTTGTTTACTGCCCTTGTAGAGTGTGTATACCAAATGCTGGGTCCTTTAAACTAGATGTTCCCCCAGATCTAGAACATGAAATTGCATTGGTTTGGAGATTAGCATGGTGCAAATAGGTTTATATTTTTAGAAAAGCTCCTTTGCTCATACTCATTTCTCACATGGAAAGAATGGTGTGTGGTAAAAACCTCAGACATCCATTGTTTTTGTTACTTTGGAAAGCTGTTTCCAACACAGTAGCTGAGGGTTTGTAGACATGTGTCCATACTAGAAGACTCTCGTGAGCTTTGGCAGGTATGGTGGTATCCCACTCCCAGAGGCTATGAATTACTTCTTCCAAAATAAGGCCTGGTACTAGCCTCTCATTCCAGAATCTCGGGGGCCCACAGTGGCAGGATTGCCGTGAGTTCCAGGTCAGCCTGGAATACAGCAAGACTTATGACCACAGAACCACATAAAGAGTTAATTATGATGCCATTCTAATGTGTGCTCAAGACTGTCATGGACATAGGAGCATAAAGCACACACAGTTTTTAAAAAATTCACTGCAATGTCCCCCTTCCCCAGCCCCACTGAAATCTCAGATCTAAAAATGACCACGTGGATTCAAATGGGAGAGGGAGGAGAAAGGGTTACTGATTACTGATGACCTCATAGTCATGAAACTTTCTCCTGGGTGTGCTGCTTTAGGATGTACATTTAATTACAATACTGGAATGGAGGTGTAGGTTTAATCGTGGTTTGGTTTTGATTTTGCTGAAGGCACAAACATTTAGGCCCTAAAGGTGCAGGTGGCAGCAAATTTAAGGAGACTAGTTTACATCAAAATGGGACTTTTATCATCTGAGCTTAATAACCAGCAGACTAACCATAGACAGGTTTTCTGCACAGTGAAAAGGCAATGGTTTCCAGTTAGGTCAGCTTCTAGATCATCCCCAAACATACCTTAGAGTAGTAGTGCCTGGCAGATGCTTCATCTTTCGTGATGCCCAAGCCAAGCTGGAGACACCGTGCGTAGTAGAAAGAGGCCATGGCCATGCCTTTGCTGATAAACTCTGGGAGACAGTCCGTGACGTGCGCTATCATGGGGATGTCGTGAACCTCATCGTAGTCCGCTATCCTGAAGGGAGGTGAAAGATTTAAGAGGATATCAGTCATGGTTTATGTTTTCACAGAACCGTCTGCTCAAAATGTTGCTCCTACCCTTTTGAGAAGTTTGCAGTGGGGTGAAGTTATGTGTAATACAATCTGCTAATAATAGCAGGCAGGGACAAACTTAGATCATAGCTTCCTGGTGGGGACACTCGTAGGGATCAGCCATCAAAGAAATTTCGTGCTCATTAATATTTTAAGAATAATATCATCTTGTGGATAAATTGAGTAGGGGATAAAATAAAAAGAACCCAGTATTCCCTTGTGCAGGGAGCAGAGGAAGCCCCGACTGAGTGAGGTCATGGGGGAATGTGTATTTTGACATGGGCACAGCCATGCTAGAAACTCCAAGGACTCGGGCCCATGGGACAATTGGTAAAACTGTTACCCACTGGGCCAGGCTGGAAAGATATGGCAAAGCGGCTGAAGTGTGTGCAAAGACTAGCAGCTGCGGCTTCCTCCTCCCAGATGTTTGCAGCTGGAGACTGTTCCCTCCAGAACCTTCAGCCAGCACAAAACACGGAGGTTCCACTGGGTTGAGGTGGTAGCAGACTAGTTTCATTTTACTCGTGTTTGTCTTTCCTCACTGTTCCTAGCGAGGGTCCCAGGGCCCAAGCTGCTGTAAGACATGGCACCCTTGGATCATACACGGAAGCATTAACCTTACGGTCATCACACAGGCCTGCTTTAACGCTGTAAGAAATTCGCAGGTTTTTCTTGAAAAAAAAAAAAAAGTTCAGTAGGAAAGAAGCCAGTCTTTGCAAACTATACAAAAATACGTGGATGTGTGTGAGAAGGACGTCTGGTCAGCTTCATATTCGCTACAACGTTAGGGGTATTAAGAATATGGAAAAAGATGCAAAGTTCTACAAATTTTTAAGATCTGCACAAAGGCATTTACTGCCAAGCCTGAAGAACTGAGTTTAAATTAACCCTCAAGACCCACATAGTGGAAGGGTCCAACCGTGTTGCTCTCTGGCCGTCAGATGGATGCCATGGCTTGTGCGCATGCACACACAACAAAGGAATCAATGTAATGCAGGTTTTAAGAACTGTTCAGAATCTTAGGATGGGCATACCTATCCTAATCTGGCTCAGATTCTCTGGTTCAGAATCTGGCTGGGAATACCAGAGGTGGTTCCTTCAATGGCCTGCTGCCCGGAAGCTAAGATGTCCGGGAGGGGAAGGGAGAAGCTCTCCATGTCTGGTCCTCCATGGGGTGGGGGATGGGAACACGTCTGGGACTATGGACAGCTCACCCACAGTCTGGTGGGCACTCTAGAGCACCGTGGACTGTTTGTCTGGGTCCGTCTCCACGATTGTACAGCATGGATAAATATATGTAGACAATAGAATGGAGCCTTATGGACTCAGAAGAGTTTCCGAAGAATTCCTAAGACACTGTGTAAACCAAACAATACCGTGGTCGTGAAGCTTTATTTCAACTACACAGTAATGGAAGTACAGGACTGAGGAGTATAGGAAGAGATGAAGATTTCTTCCTAAGCATTTCCAGTGTGTCAGTTTATCGTGAGAAACTCACTTCAGCTGATGGCTCTGAAATCCTGAAGGTGAATGGCGTAGAATTGCCCTTTTCAGTATGGGCAGAGGTAGCCATACTGGCTGTTCACTTCAATCTTTGTTTTTTAAATAATATAT